>NC_057798.1:241016815-241237535 GCF_018294505.1 Triticum aestivum
CACATACACACACACACACACACATACACACACACACACAGACACACACACACACTACACGTACACTACAAAAGTATGTACACACATATACACACACATATATTTTTTTACTTATTTTCTGTGTTTTCTAATGTTTAATTAGATGAATTAGAACTATCTAGTTAATTTATTTTTTTAGAATGTTAGAAATGTTATGTTAGATGAATTAGAAATATATATGTTAATGTTTAGTTGAACTAGTTGAATTAATATATAGATCGAACTAGTTTATTTTTAGTAAATGCTTAGAACTAGTTGAATTAATTAATATAGGGGTAATTGCATTTGAGCCCTTAGTTGGGTCACACTCGACAGGTTTACCCCTATTTTTCGAAAATACTCGTTCCTGTCCAAACCACTTTGCTTCTCTTGTGTTTTTGCCCTTCCGTCTCAATTCCGTCTGGTCAAAGGCGTTTGACCGTCAGATCGACATTTTTCTGGACCATTTTGCCCCTCCTTCCAACTTCAGTTAACAATCAAAGAAAAAAAACAATGTGATGCTTACATGTGGGACCAAATTAAATGCAAAAGAAAAAAAGAAAAACCGATTCATAACAGGGCCCACAGGGCCCACGAGGCAGTGACCAGGGAAGTGGCCCTGACCGGCCACGTCAGCAGGGCGCCGGAGAAGGCTCCGGCGACCTCCCCCACGACGGCACGAGGCCGGAGACGACCGGGATTCGCCTATAGGGGGCCAACACTGGAGCGGGCGGGCGCGTTCGAATGGGGAGTGCCCGCCGCATCGCGTGGTGAGGCCGGCCGGAGCTGGAGCTGCTGGAAACGGCGCCGGCGAGGGGCTAAGGCGGCGGCGAGCTACGGGCCTCGTCGGGGACGGTGCTATGGGGCAAGGTAGGATGCGTGCGTGGGGGGGGGGGGTTGCATTCGGTCGAGAGCGAGGAGCTGCATCGAACCATGGCGGTGGCCGGGCCGGGGGCGGCCGTAGACGGCGTCGGCGTCGAGGTTGGCGGACGCCGGAGTCAGACGCGATGGGGAACGACTATGCTGGGCACGGTAGGACCAACAGATGGTCGCTCCGGGTTCCTAATGCGATGCTGAGCACGATGATGTGCTCAAGGATGGGCTGCGGTAGCTGTGCGCGCGGCGGTGACATGGACGGCGGTGACGAGATACGGTGACGACGGTGAGGCGAGTTAGGAGCTCGAGATCGAGCTCAGAGGAGAGGGGAAAGAAGCGCCTTCGATGAGCACACGCTGAACCTCGAGGCCAGGATCGGCGCATGCCATGGGGGCGGGGCGGAGATGGCAGATCCGGCCGCGGGAGGCTCGGGCTGGACCGGATCTAGCTGGGGTGGCCGGGATGGAGGTTGGGGAGGCATTGGCAACCGGCGGCGGGTAGATGGGCAGTACTTGCTTGTCCCGGGGCTCAAGGTCGAGGAGACAGTGGCGCGTGTGACCGGCAACGGGGTGAGCGGGGCAGCCATGCCGGAACTGGGG
Organism: Triticum aestivum; assembly: GCF_018294505.1. Taxonomy (NCBI): domain Eukaryota; kingdom Viridiplantae; phylum Streptophyta; class Magnoliopsida; order Poales; family Poaceae; genus Triticum; species Triticum aestivum. Next base: position 241,018,309 of record NC_057798.1, read on the forward strand.
GAGGAAGAAGATAGGAAGGGGGATGGGGGCGCGGGTCCCACAGAGAAGAGAGAGGGAAGGATTTTTTTTCTTTTGCATTTAATTGGGTCCCACATGTAAGTGTAACATTGTTTTTTTTCTTTGATTTTTAACTGGAGTTGTAAGGAGGGGCAAAATGGTCCAAAAAAATGTCTCTCTAACAGTCAAACGCCTTTGACCAGACGGAATTGAGACGGAAGGGAAAAAACACAAGAGAAGCAAAGTGGTTTGGCAGTAACGAGTATTTTTGAAAAGTAGGGGTAAACCTGTCGAGTGTGGCCCTACTAAGGGCTCAAATGCAATTATCCCATTAATATATAGAACTAGTTTATTTTTAGTAAATGCTTAGTTGAACTAGTTGAATTAATATAACTAGATTATTTTTAGTAAATGCTTAGTTAAACTAGTTGAATTAATATATAGAACTAGTTTATTTTTAGTAAATGCTTAGTTTGAACTAGTTGAATTAATATAACTAGTTTATTTTTAGTAAATGTTTAGTTGAACTAGTTGAATTAATATATAGAACTAGTTTATTTTTAGTAAATACTTAGTTGAACTAATTGAATTAATATAACTAGTTTATTTTTAGTAAATTCTTAGCTGAATTAATAGAAGTAGTTGAATTAATTGAATTAGTAAGTGTTTAATATTTGGCCCAATATGAACATAGCAAATGTCGTCTGACGACGGAAAAAATTTCATTACGTGCGAATTCTGTGAAGACCAGCGCGGCCAGTGCGACAGAAATTTCCTTGTTGATGGTAGGCGATTCAGCATCAAGCTGGATGAGACCTTCGAATTCGATACAGTAAGTCACAACGACAAGTCTGTTTTCGTAATTAAGCATGACTTATATATGCTTCATTTTCCTAACTTATAATTTTTAATTTTCACTATTCTATTAGCGCATCCCCTGACATGCAAGAATTTTTGTCTTGGATAAGATAGGTTTCAAAGATATGGAAACTATGGAGGTAAAGAGAGCTTACCTGAAAACTGAGCATGATGGTTATACTTTCAACGTCAAAGTATACAATGCACATACGTACACCTATTTTGAATGCAAAACTTGGCAAGCACTATGCAAGGCTTATGCATTTGAGCCTGGTATGGTTATCACCTTTGATATTCGTCCGGAAGATGATATTGAAGGTAATAGAGACATATGGTTCGATGTGCAGACGCCTCCAGTTCTACCATTATGTGAGTTCTTCTCAACTATATTTTTGTCTTTGATATTGCTTATTCAAAAATAACTGACAAATAATTTCTATTGACAGAATATCTCCATTCAACCAAACATGTCCGGCGCTTGGTAGACAGGACCTACTACTGTCCCGGAGCTGAACTAAACTGCGAGGAGATACGTCATTATGTTTCATGGCTTGAGGATCTTCATACTGTCAAGACAAATTTTCTTCCTGCACTTAGAAATGTTAGGTCTCAAAACGTGCGACCAATAGTGATGGTATTGAACTACGGTCACATATATTTAGGAATGATGGTAAGATATTTACTATTTGTCCTCAGTGCATATTTTGCATATATAATTTTTTTTGCTAAACTTTCATTGCTAAGTATATTAATTAAGTACTATACGATGTTCTTCAACAGGGACTCCCGATGTTAGTTGTGCCTCAGGGGATCGAGACTAAAGGTCAGATGTCAATTGTTAGCTTACGGCCAAGATATCCTGCATTGCACATGAATGCATTCAGGATTTCTAGAAGCGATGAATGCTTAATAGTGAAAGATTGGAGGAAAATTGTTAATGATCGCAGAGAAGTACTAGGGGGCAGCAATGAGAAGCGCAGCCCACGATTAGGAGACAGGTTCATCTGCATGCTCCTGTATGATCAATCAGGAGAGCTATACATGTTCTATGCTATTTTACCAGAGAGAGAGTAGCTAGCAGGAGTGATTTAGCTAGTTCTTCATGCTGCTCTTAATTAGTACTTGTCCTTTCATGTCCGTGTTCTTCGTTCTGAACTTAAGTGATTTGCTTTTGTGGTGTTATATATGAATGCTTCTTCTTTAAGTGAATGTTTCTGGTACAATCATGCATGTTGAACTCGATGATATTTTTGCTTCTGGTACAAGTGAATGTTTCTTCTTTAAGCTAGTGCTGGTGATGATATTTTTCCTACGTTACCTAAGTGATCAAGTATATGCCATATCCATATATATTATAGGTTGATCAAGTATAATGTGGATATATATGGCATATACTTGATCTCACTTAATTAGCTAGCTAGCTAGTAGCTAGAGATATCCAATAAATGCATCCAGTCGAAAACTAATCCGCGGTACTTTCACCTAATGATTTAACAACTCATTATAATGTAAAACAATCACTAAATTAAATTGAAAACAAAAATTAAAGAAAAATTAAAAAAACACCCAAACATTTAGTACCGGTTGGTGTTACCAACCGGTACTAAAGCCCTACACACAAACGGGCCTAGCTCGTTCCACGTGGTGGCACTTTAGCGCTGGTTCGTGACGAACCGGTACTAAAGGGAGGGTACCTTTAGTCCCCACTCTTTAGTGCCGGTTGGCGAACCGGCACTAAAGCCCGTCACGAACCGGCACTAAAGGCCGGTTCTGTACTAGTGTGCGGGTAAACCCCTAACCCCACAGGCCCAACACGGATGTTACATCTACACTGAAAATCTTAAGTATGAACAATTTATTTGGTGTTTAAAGAACTCGCCGGCCCAACACAGACTAAAGGTCCAAAATGATTGATGTGCATGTGTTTGCATGCATGTGGTGTTTTAAAATAGGGCTCGTGATTGCAAATGACAAAAATTGAGGTCTGTTCGGTCACTATCCGCAGGCCTGTCCTGGCGCACCCGCGGACATATAGGGACCCTGATTTGCCTACTGTGGTTGTAGATGCTCTTACCACGTCGAACAGGGAATTCAAATCGAGGTGGTCACCACTCACAACATCTCTAATCGATTCCGTAAAAACATATAGCTCCTTATTTTAAGTAGTTTTTTAGCCTTATTTTGAGTAGTTAACTACACCTAATCGAATCCTCAAACTTCTAGCAGATCAAAATTTTAAGGACACGTGTGAGTATGTATCATGAGACAGAGTGCACGTCATGGAAGCCGCAAATGATGGTTGTCGATGCGGCTACTTGGCAGGGTGCGTCGGAAGAAGGAAGAAGGAAGATGAAGAGAGACTTTCATGTGGGGTCGGTTTGTTTGAGGAGTTAAATTTGAGATTTCATTTAGGTCTAGCCATAATTTAACTCCTCCAAATTTGAAGGAGTTATTTGGGGAAGCATATAAGTAGTTAAATTATAAGGGACCCGCTAGAGATGGTCTCACCACCCTTCTCTTGTGACTTGTTTGCAGTTCTCTGAAGTAATTTTTTTTATTAATAGAAAAATCCTCGGGATCTACCTCGAGTGATGCACATAATGTTTTATTAATCGTCTCAATATTTACAAGATTGAGGTGTACAATAATTCAACAAGGAAATGAAAAGATGCTTATGGTTATCCAAAGGGCGGAAGGGAAAAAAGTAGGCAAAAAAAGCCATGCATGCATCACATATTCAACTAACACGCTGCCAACTAAATCGGTTGAATAAATCCCGAGTGGCCATCTCCCATTGATTGTGCTCAAAGACTATGGGCGCCCGCTCCCGCTCCTTGTGAAATAAGTACCACACATGGGCCCCACTAATGACCTCGAGATAGCCGAAAAATGGAACTTTTTCTCTGTTAAAGTTGCATCGTTCCAAATAGCACAAACTCCCACATGGATCTGAGACTTCAGCTTGGGATGAACCATAATTAACTAGTTTTGACATATTACTCGTGGGTAGAGGTAACTAAAAGTCATGGCCCCAGTGCCATAGCAGCTTGGCAAATGGGAGTGAAGAAATAGGTGTTGAAAAAATTCCCCATCAAGTTAAGGTTCCATATATGATTTCCCCATTCTTGTGAGCTCTCCTCCTCCCCCAAGTGTCAAAACTCCAATCCATTTGGGAAAAACTATCCCATGGATCTAGGATTCATATATTGACCTCCTCCACTGTTCCTCTCCTCTCTCTCATCCCTCCATAGAGTTGGCTGTTTTTAGGTGGGATTTGAGCATTTTTGTGTTCTTGATTTCCGTTTGTTTCATCGGTTTGAGCTCTTCACATCGATTTTTTTCGAGTGAGAGCCCGTGAGTTCGTTACTCTTGGAGGCCACCGCTTTCTAGACTATTTGATGGTTGTTTCCTTGGTGACCTCTTCGTGGAGATTGTGAAGATGCCCAAGGTTCTCCTTTGTGAGGATTGTGAAGTTATCTTTGAGCTTTCCATCTCGGGAGTGGAGGAAGAAGCTAACCATAGTGGTTGGGAATCGCCTTCGTTGTGATGTCTCAAGGGGAGAATAGGGTGATGCTTCATGATGTTGGTGCGCCTTCATGGTAACATCCATCCCTCCGACAGATACTAGAGTGTCGGTGGATACTTGAACTTCAGGAACAAATCAATAGTCTCTTGTCCCCTTTACTTTCTGAAATTCATAATTGCTATTATTGATGCATCTTGTGCTTAGTGTGAATTGTTAGATTGTAGCACTCTTCTCCATATATTGTGATATAAGTTGTGCAATATTACTTACTTATACTTGTGTATATCATTCATTTTCATATCTTGTGATACTTGTGTAAACTTGTATTGCTTACTTGTGCTTGCATGTATTATGCATTTTCATATCTTGTGTAAACTTGTAGGCTTACTTGTGCTTCCTAGTATCCTCACAATGCTCATCTTGTTTATCTTACGTTGTTGGTGCATTTAGTTGAGCCTAGTATATTTAGGATTTGTGCTTGGAAAGTATCTGCCTAATTTATTTCCGTATCAGGATTAAGCCAAATCTATAAAAGTTTTAAGATGCATATTCAACCCCTCTAGGCGACATCTTGGTCCTTTCACCGGGCACTTCTGCCACGTCGGACCAGAAAAATCGGACCCATCTCAAATTCCACCAAATTTACCAAGTCCACCAAATCTACCATCTTCCTCCCACATCTGTTATCCATTTTCCATGTCTGAGTCATCGCCATTCTTCACCCTTGCTCCCCCATCCTCCGTCCTCCATCCTAGATGTCATCATCAGGTATCCCCCCCACACTGTCAGCATGGATGATGCCTCGGCGTCGTTCGTGGGTATGAGCTGCAAGGCGGAGAACCTTGCCCGGGGGAGTGGCGAAGGAAGTAGTGTGAGTCGGAAGCAGTAGCGAAGGAAGTGCCGATAAGGAGGTTGTGGACATCTGGGAGGATGTGTCCCCTACACTACACCAGGTCGACCCACGCACGTCTGCCCTGCCCCCAACAAGGAACCCACCGTTCGCACCGCTGATGACCGATGACAATCCGACATCCGATTGGGCAATTCTGGGCGGATTTACGCTATTGGAGGGGCCAGAGATGGTGTGTGACTCACCGCAACTACAATGAGCGTGGACAAGCACGAGCAGCGCCGGCACCAGGTCTGCCTAAGTCTTGTTCAATAGAATGTTGCAGCAAAACACAATACATTTTTGTTGCAATTTGTATCGCCTTGTTCGTTATTCACTATGCCATTGGATAAATTCTTGATATGTCATCGGATCATTAGTAGCATACCTCTATGCTGGAATCATAATCATTTTAGGACAATATCATCTTTGACATAATCAATAAGAGTCAAGAGCCTACATACCCTATGGGATATGACTTGGGCGATATAAATTATCCTACGTTCAATGTTGGGGGGACATCGTGCACTAGTAAGAAGAAAATGGCAAAGATACCCAAGGCAAGTGGTCTGACATTCAAAACATTTGAGGATGTTTTGTTGGTTGAATCCTGGTTGGACACAAACATGGATCCTATATGTGTCATGAAGCAAAAGGGCAACAAATATTGAGAGAAGATCCACAAGTACCATGAAAACAAAGAATATATGGATCCGCGTCCTATCAATACCACGTGTAGTGTGACATCTCTCCAACATTGAGGGTCCATAATCCAAGTCAACACAAACAAGTTTGTCGGCCACTATGCTTCTGTGCTTGGCAGGCATCAAAGTGGGATTGGAGCCACAAGTCATGTAAGTTGAATTGCTTCGTTTTGTTAAAATTTGCATTGCCATGTCGCATTCACATGATTGCTTGTTGTTTGACAGATGGTGTTGGCAATCACTTTATACCAACAAACTCACAATTAGCCATTCTGTTTTAGCCATTGTTGGATGAAATTGATCGGCAAACCAAAATGAATACAGCTTGTGGAAGACCTCAAGACTGGAAACAAGAGATTGAAGAAAAATAATGGCGCAAGCTCCCAACAATCCATTGGATTGGATAAGGAATAGGAAGAAGTTGTAGGGGAGAATGGACAAGCCACCATGCCAATGAATAACTGACAAGTGATGGGAAATAAGTGGGAGAAGGGGAGGGTCGTCTGTGATGCTGCGACGACAGAAATGTCCACCACGTGGCGGACATTTTTTCCACAAGGGGGGAGAAGAAAGAGGAGAGGTACAAGCTCATGTTGGATGCACAAAAGGAGAGGATGGATTGGGACTGGGAGAGGGCGAATAATAAGTTGCAAATTGAGAGGGACCAAATAGAATTGGAGAAGAAAGAGGTGTCAAATAAGAGCTCGAGAAGGCCCAAACTTTTGGATCAATAGAGCTTGATAAGGAGCTCTAGCAACTTCCTCGAGACACGGAAGATTCGGGGATAATGTTGGCGGATGCAAGCTTCTGGATATAGAAGGCATGTAGCGACCCGACCTTAGATGGTCAAGTCTCTGTGCTCAGGCGTCATCCCTGGATCAGTAATGCTGACACCACACAGTACTTCGAAGGATTTATAACAGAGTAGCAATCACACACTTATTTCATCGTTTGTCCAAAAGAGGACTTATTACAATAATCATGGCTTAAGGCCATCTAATAACGATAACAGCGAAAGACTTGGAAGATAAGTGAGTCCATCAACTCCAACGGCATCACTGAGTATAGAACCACGACCTAAAAGCACCTTACTCGCCGTCTGAAAAGTCTGCAACATGAAAGTTGCAGCCCGAAAATGGGTCAGCACATGGAATATGATGGCAATGTAACACATAGAGAATGATAAACAATAAGCCTATACTACATGCATATATGGCTGGTGGAAAAGCTCTATGGTTACAGTTTTTTCATAGAGCCAGTTTTTCCCTACTGCAAAGAATAAATTTATTTAACTATCATGGTGGTTGTTAAACATTGAGAATGGTTGACAGCATCCTCAATCCCAAATTAAAAATACTCATTAACAAACCCAACAATATTAAATTAGAGTAACGTGTTGAGATACACATGATATTCAAGTACTAGATACTCAAGATGTCCATAACCGGGGACACGGCTAATCATGATTAGTTTGTACACTCTGCAGAGGTTTGCGCACTTTTCCCCACAAGACTCGATCGCCTCCGTTTGGTTTCTCGCACTACATGTTGTTTGAGAAACGGATGACTGAGACATAGTCTTTCAGAAGCGCTAGCACCTTACGATGGGTAGACCGGTACACCTACATCCCCTACATCTGCTAGTCCACCACTATAAGAGTTCGCACGACTTAGTCAACTATGCCAGAGCCCATAATGGCTTGTGGCTGCACACGGAAGTTTCTAGCATTAATTATCTTATGATCCCTTTGAGCGTGGGTGGCGGTCCATAGGAAAATCACACGGTAACCCCGGGATTTCCAAAAAAACATGCAATCACTGGATACCCCAGGTGCCTCAATCCACCCAGATGTGTATTTAAGTTGCCACCTTAGATAAACCATTCATTAACAATCTCACATCTGTCATGGATATTCACTCACCCAATCCACGTCTACTAGCATAGCATGGCATAATAAGCAAACGCAGAAGTAACTCCCAAAGGTTTCATAAGTAAAACAGGTAATAGGTACTACCTCATCTACTTCCCATCCCACAATTTAATTAGATCCTAATCATGCAATGTTTGAGGATTGATGTAATGCATAAAAACTGGGTAGTAGAAAAGGGTATGATCAAGTGTTACTTGCCTTGCTGATGATCCGCGAAACCTAGGGACTCGAAGTAACAAGCGGCGCACTCCGGGTGATCTATCGCAGACAAACAACAAGCATACAATAAGTACTCATCTAATGCACAGGTAAATCTCGAATAAAAGATCTAACCAGAAAGTTCAACTTAAGAACCCTGGTTACAAAAAGAATCAAATCAAATAAAGCAACGAAAGTCAAACGGCGAAAGAAAACAACTCGGTTCTAGCAAGTTGAAACTAGGTCAAATTTTACAGTAGCAAAACTTAGTTCAAGTTGATTAGTCGGAATGGCGGTTTCGAAACGAAACTCCAGGCGCTTGAATCACCTGATTCCGATAAACGAGCGAGAAGAAAAACTAGAAAGAAAATTGGATCTGAAATCGCTATCAGAAAAATAGCGGAATAAATCCGATTAAAAGAAACGACGAACGGTTAAACGAACGGACGTTCGTTAACCGGAAATAATCGGTGATCACGTTTGTTAAGACGAACGGTCCGGCGAACGCTCGCTAAACAGCAAAACCGGAAAAAAACCGATCTAGGGTTTTGAAAAAAAACTGAACCAACGAAAAGAAAACTGGAACGGTTTTATAAAAAAACTGAACTGAGGGGGAGGGTGGCGCGGCGCGGCTACCTCAACGAGGCGGGGCTCCGGCAGGGCGGCGGCTAGGCGGCGGGGCGACGGCGACGCGGCGGCGGCGGCGGCGTGCGGCGCGGGCGGCGGCGGCGCAAGCGGCGGCGGCGGCGGCTGCGGTGGCGCGCGGCTGCTGCTGCTGCTGCTTGGGGCAGCGGCGGCTGCGGGTTCGGGAGGAGAGGGGGGGGGGCTTGGGTATTTATAGGAGGGGGTGCTGCTTGGGGGAGGGGGCAAGGCAAGGGCGGCGGGGTGGCGGAGTCCGAGTAGGACTCAGCGGCGGCGGCGGCGGTGCTGCGCACGGGCGCGCGCGCGAGGGAGGCGGGCGGCTGGGCCAGCTGGCCGGCTGGGCCTTCGGCCCAGGCGGGGCGCTACTTTTTTTTATAAATAACGCGCGCAGAAAAACGAATAAAATAAAATCTAAACGAACTCCAAAAATTGCAAAGTAAGTTTTCCCCGACTCCTAAAAATGAGTCGAACAAAATGAACTTTTACTCGGGGCCTAAAATGCAATTTTTGAAAACACGCATTTTTCCCTAAGGCAAATAAACTTCGAGAAAATCCAAAATTTGATTCATTTATTAAACCTTCATTTTTCCTAAATTTTGGGAAAGTCATATTATTCCCTCTCATATTTTTGATATTGGAAAATTATTTGAAGATAAAATAAATAAAATCAAACGATCCTATTTTCATAATTTGGGAGAACTCAAATATGAAAATTTCGAAATCTCCAACTCTCTCCGTGGGTCCTTGAGTTGCGTGAGATTTCTAGGATCGACAAAATGCAAGAAAATATGATATGCATGATGATCTAACGTATAACATTCCAAATTGAAAATTTGGGATGTTACAAACCTACCCCCCTTAAGATGAATCTCGCCCTCGAGATTCGGGTTGGCTAGAAAATAGGTGAGGGTGGTCCTTGAGAAAATCTTCTTCTCTCTCCCAGGTGGCTTCATCCTCAGTGTGGTGGCTCCACTGAACCTTGCAAAACTTGATAACCTTGCTGCGAGTAACTCTGCTGGCATAATCGAGAATCTTGACTGGTTTCTCCTCATATGTTAAATCATCCTTCAACTGAATTGCTTCCAGTGGCACTGTATCTCTTAGCGGTACCTCCGCCATCTCGGCGTGACATTTCTTCAGCTGAGAAACATGGAATACGTCATGAACTCCTGACAGTCCCTCAGGTAATTCCAACTTATAAGCGACTTCTCCCATGCGTTGCAAGATCCTATACGGTCCAACAAAACGTGGTGCTAACTTTCCTTTAACTCCAAAACGCTTAACTCCTCGAAGTGGGGATACTCTGAGATAAACTCTGTCTCCAATTTCATATTCTATCGCCTTGCATTTTGAATCCGCATAGCTCTTCTGTCTGGACTGGGCTACCTTGAGCCTGTCGCGAATCAACTTAACTTTCTGTTCAGATTCTTTAATCAAATCTGGTCCAAACAACTGACGGTCTCCAACTTCGTCCCATGACAACGGTGTCCTGCACCTCCTTCCGTATAAAGCTTCGAAAGGTGCCATCTTCAAGCTGGTTTGGTAAATGTTGTTATAAGAAAACTCTGCATATGGCAAGTTATCATCCCAACTAGATCCATAATCTAGTGCACAAGCTCTCAGCATATCCTCCAAAATCTGATTGACTCTCTCAGTCTGTCCATCTGTCTGTGAGTGAAAAGCTGCACTGAATTCCAGCCTGGTTCCCAAAGTTTCATGCAACTGATTCCAAAACTTTGAGGTAAATTGGGTTCCTCTATCTGATACGATACTCCTCGGAACTCCGTGCAAACACACAATTCTGGTCATGTATATCTTTGCCAACTTAGCACTGCTATAGGTAGTCTTGACTGGAATGAAATGAGCTACCTTCGTCAAGCGGTCGACTATAACCCAAATCGAGTCATAGCCTGAACGAGTCTTTGGCAAACCCGTGATGAAATACATGCCTAGTTTATCCCACTTCCATTTAGGTATCGGCAATGGTTGCAACAATCCTGCTGGCTTCTGATGTTCTGCCTTCACTCTCTGACATACATCACAAACTGCTACATACTCCGCAATATCCTTCTTCATTCTGGTCCACCAGAATGTTTCCTTCAAATCCAAATACATCTTGGTATTACCTAGGTGAATCGAATAGGGTGAATCATGTGCCTCTTGCAGAATCAACTTCCTGATCTCCGGGTCATTTGGCACATAAACACGGTCCTCAAACCATAGGGTATCGTGCTCATCCTCACGAAATCCTTTTGCTTTTCCTTCGCTCATTTTCTTCTTTATATCCACAATCTCTTTGTCCTTTTTCTGAGCTTCCCTGATTTTATCTATCAAGGTAGACTGAATCTCCAATGCTGCTACATAGCCTCTCGGAACTATTTCCAAACATAGCTCACGAAGATCTTCTGCTAACTCCTTAGGTATCTCTCCCGTCATCAGCGTATTGACATGGCTCTTGCGGCTCAATGCGTCAGCTACTACATTAGCCTTTCCGGGATGATAATGCAATCTCATATCATAATCCTTGATGAGTTCCAACCATCTCCTTTGTCTAAAGTTTAACTCCTTTTGCGTGAAAATGTACTTCAAACTCTTGTGATCCGTGTACACCTCACAATGATTTCCAATGAGGAAATGTCTCCATGTCTTCAATGCATGCACTACGGTTGCTAACTCCAAATCATGTGTGGCATAATTTAATTCATGAGGTTTCAGTTGTCGTGAAGCATACGAAACAACTCTTCCTTCCTGCATAAGCACTGCTCCAAGTCCTCGACGTGAAGCGTCGCAATACACTCATAATCCTTGGTCTGGTCTGGCAAAATTAACACTGGTGAGGTAACCAATCTTTTCTTCAACTCCTGAAAACTGGCCTCACAATCCTCAGTCCATATGAACTTGGTATCCTTTTTCAGCAACTCCGTCATTGGCTTTGCAATCCTTGAGAAATTCTCAATAAATCTCCGGTAGTATCATGCGAGTCCAAGAAAACTCCGGATCTCTCCAACTGTCATTGGTGCTTCCCATTTGGTTACGGTTTCAACCTTGGTGGGGTCAACTGCTATCCCTTCTCCGGATATAACATGTCCAAGAAATCCAACTTCCTTTAGCCAAAACTCACATTTGCTGAACTTGGCATATAACTGATGCTCCCTTAGTTTCTCCAAAACCAATCGCAAATGTTCCTTATGTTCCTCTTCATTCTTCGAGTAAACCAAAATATCATCAATGAACACCACGACGAACTTATCCAAAAACTCCATAAACACTTTGTTCATCAGGTTCATGAAATAGGCAGGTGCGTTAGTCAGTCCAAATGACATAACGGTATACTCATACAGTCCATATCTTGTGGTGAATGCCGTCTTAGGTATGTCCTGCTCTCGAATCTTCAACTGATGGTACCCTGATCGCAAATCGATCTTCGAAAACACTTTAGCTCCTTGCAAATGATCAAACAGATCATTTATCATTGGTAGTGGGTACTTGTTCTTGATGGTTACTTCATTCAATCCACGATAATCAACAACCATCCTTAACGATCCATCCTTCTTCTCTACTAAAAGTATGGGTGATCCCCAGGGTGAAGAACTTGGGCGTATATAACCTTTATCCAATAGCTCCTTAATCTGCTTCTTGATTTCCGCCAAATCCTGTGCAGGCATTCTGTATGGTCGCTTCGATATTGGGCCATTACCTCGCAAAAGCTCAATCAAAAACTCAATGTCTCTATCCGGTGGCATTCTTGGCAATTCCTCAGGAAATACATCAGGGTAATCCTTCACCACTGGCACCTCTTCCTGCACAACTCCTGATAAGGAATTTACTTGATTCCTATTTGGTCCATGTCGTGATACATACCTAATCCTTCTTCCTTCTGGCGTTGTGAGCAAAATCGTCTTACTTGCGCAATTGATGTTTCCTCCGTACATCGACAGCCAATCCATACCGAGAATCACATCCAATCCTTGGGATTCCAGAATGATCAAATCTGTCGGGAATACATGCCTTCCTATACTCAATGGCACTTGAAAACATCCTTGTCTGGCCATGTAGTCTGCTCCTGGTGAACTTACTAGCATAGGGGTTTTAAGAACCTGAGTAGGCAGACTATACTTTTCTACAAATTCCCTTGATATGTATGAATGCGATGCACCAGTATCGAAAAGAACAAGTGCAGTAAATGACTTAACCAAAAACTTATCGATTACTGCATCGGGCTGAGCTTCAACCTCCTCCACATCAATGTGGTTCACCTGTCCCCTGTTGAAAGGGTTTGGCTTCTTTCCAGAGCTTCCATTTCCACCTTGGCCTTCGGGACAATCATTTGCATAATGTCCGGTCTTGGAACACTTGTAACAGGTGACATGGCTCAGGTCTTTCTTAGCTGGGGTTGATGGTGTGGTCCGGTTCTGGCCATTGCTTCCTCCATTCCCATTACCATTCTTGTGGACATTATGGTTGTGCGAACTACCTCCTCCATGGGTATGCTGAAACTGAACTCCCTGTTTAGGGGTATAACGGGGCTTCTGCTGAGCTCCAGAATTAAACTTCCCCTGTCCGTACTTCCTCTTGCGATTTTCAATCTGCTGCTGCTTTCCTTCAATCATGAGGGCGCGTTCTACCAACTCCTGGTAGTTATTGAAACGTGCTACCATCAACTACATGCTTAATTCATCATTCAGTCCTTCCAGAAACTTCTCCTGCTTAGCTGCGTCTGTAGCAACGTCATCTGGGGCATAACGTGCTAACTACTAAAATCATCCACATACTGGCCAACAGTCCTTCCTCCTTGGCGTAAGTTGCGAAACTCACGCTTCTTCATGGCCATAGCTCCTGCTGAAACATGGGCAGTGCGGAAAGCTTGCTGAAACTGATCCCATGTGACAGTGTCTACAGGGTAAGTGGCTGTGAAATTCTCCCACCATGCTACTGCGGGTCCGTCAAGCTGATGTGCAGCAAACTTCACCTTCTCACCATCTGTGCATCCTGCAGTGGTCAACTCCCTTCCTATCTTGCGGAGCCAATCATATGCTACAATCGGCTCGGTGCTACTGGAATACACCGGCGGATTCAGCCTAAGAAAACAAGTCAAGTGATCCGCAGGTGGTGGTGGTGGTGGGTTGTTGTTGTTGCCTTGGTTTTGTACCAATGTTTGAATCAAGGTATTCTGCTGCTGAATCAACTGAGTGATCTCTGGCGGGAAAACAAACTCGGGGTCGCGTCTCGGAGGCATCTGAAGGGTTTAGAAAAGACGAGAAATTAAGAATAGAGTGAGGTCTAAGGAGAAGACACTACCCAAATGCTCATGAGACAAATGCACACAAAATCACTTCATTCATTTCAAACAAAGGGCTTACAACGGTCTAACTATCGCAAAAGTGCTTGTGCTATAATGTTTACATGGAGGGAATACTACTAATATGTGGGGGTCATCTATTAATTTGAACCGGTGGAAGACTCCATGATGTCTGCTCCAGCTTCGTCTTCAAAGTCGGGTTCACTTGGATCCGAATCGGTGTCGTCGATGATGATGTAGTTGCTCGGACAATCGACATACTTTTCTTCATTCTTGAGCTCTAACTTCTTCTTGAGTTCTGCAATCTCATACTTAAGATCGCTATTGTGCCTTACGACAGCTACGATCTCGTCCATGTAGTCCTTGCGTTTAGTCTTCAACTCTCCTTCAAGTTCGATGATCCTTCCCTTCGCATTCTTCAAGTCTATCATATCATTGCACATCTGGTTCTCCTGGCGTCGAATGTGCTGGTTTAACTCCTGGATGAAAGTTGCAATGGATCTATCCTTCTTGGTGCTGACTATCTCCCAGTCTTCATTTCTGCGTCCGCAAATCTGGTAGATAGTGTCCTTGAGGTCTTCTTGATAAACTTCTCCAATGCATCCCATGGTGATATGAGCTGCCATGCTCTTTCCCAGACTCCAGGTTGGTGCACTGAAAACACTATCTATGGGCTTGGTGATTGGCGCGAATGTCCTTCCCAGAACATGAGCTTGAATCTTCCAGCGCTCCTCTTCAGGCAGAGTGGCGTTGAAAGTCCCGGTGAAGCTTGGTAGTCCAATGTTCAGGTACTTGGTGATTTCCTTCAAGTGGGATCCAAAAGGTGTGCCTTCATCTGGTTGGGCGTACTTGATCTTTGCGTCCGTCATCCTAAAAGAGTAGAAAAGATGAGGAGTTAGAAAATGAGAAGAGAATAGTGATCTATGGCTTAAACTTAGAGGTTGTGTCCTACAGTCAGCGTGTGCTCTGATACCATCTCTGTAGCGACCCGACCTCAGATGGTCAAGTCTCTGTGCTCAGGCGTCATCCCTGGATCAGTAATGCTGACACCACATAGTACTTCGAAGGATTTATAACAGAGTAGCAATCACACACTTATTTCATCGTTTGTCCAAAAGAGGACTTATTACAATAATCATGGCTTAAGGCCATCTAATAACGATAACAGCGGAAGACTTGGAAGATAAGTGAGTCCATCAACTCCAACGGCATCACTGAGTATAGAACCACGACCTAAAAGCACCTTACTCGTCGTCTGAAAAGTCTGCAACATGAAAGTTGCAGCCCGAAAACGGGTCAGCACATGGAATATGCTGGCAATGTAACACATAGAGAATGATAAACAATAAGCCTATACTACATGCATATATGGCTGGTGGAAAAGCTCTATGGTTACACTTTTTGCATAAAGCCAGTTTTTCCCTACTGCAAAGGAATAAATTTATTTAACTATCATGGTGGTTGTTAAACATTGAGAATGGTTGACAGCATCCTCAATCCCAAATTAAAAATACTCATTAACAAACCCAACAATATTAAATTAGAGTAACATGTTGAGATACACATGATATTCAAGTACTAGATACTCAAGATGTCCATAACTGGGGACACGGCTAATCATGATTAGTTTGTACACTCTGCAGAGGTTTGCGCACTTTTCCCCACAAGATTCGATCGCCTCTGTTTGGTTTCTCGCACTACATGGTGTTTGAGAAACGGATGACCGAGACATAGTCTTTCAGAAGCGTTAGCACCTTACGATGGGTAGACCGGTACACCTACATCCCCTACATCTGCTAGTCCACCACTATAAGAGTTCGCACGACTTAGTCAACTATGCCAGAGCCCATAATGGCTTGTGGCTGCACACGGAAGTTTCTAGCATTAATTATCTTATGATCCCTTTGAGCCTGGGTGGCGGTCCATAGGAAAATCACACGGTAACCCCGGGATTTCCAAAAAAACAGGCAATCACTGGATACCCCAGGTGCCTCAATCCACCCAGATGTGTATTTAAGTTGCCACCTTAGATAAACCATTCATTAACAATCTCACATCTGTCATGGATATTCACTCACCCAATCCACGTCTACTAGCATAGCATGGCATAATAAGCAAACGCAGAAGTAACTCCCAAAGGTTTCATAAGTAAAACAGGTAATAGGTACTACCTCATCTACTTCCCATCCCACAATTTAATTTGATCCTAATCATGCAATGTTTGAGGATTGATGTAATGCATAAAAACTAGGTAGTAGAAAAGGGTATGATCAAGTGTTACTTGCCTTGCTGATGATCCGCGAAACCTAGGGACTCGAAGTAACAAGCGGCGCACTCCGGGTGATCTATCGCAGACAAACAACAAGCATACAATAAGTACTCATCTAATGCACAGGTAAATCTCGAATAAAAGATCTAACCAGAAAGTTCAACTTAAGAACCCTGGTTACAAAAAGAATCAAATCAAATAAAGCAACAAAAGTCAA
Source organism: Triticum aestivum (assembly GCF_018294505.1). Classification (NCBI taxonomy): domain Eukaryota; kingdom Viridiplantae; phylum Streptophyta; class Magnoliopsida; order Poales; family Poaceae; genus Triticum; species Triticum aestivum. Next base: position 241,034,838 of record NC_057798.1, read on the forward strand.
ACGGCGAAAGAAAACAACTCGGTTCTAGCAAGTTGAAACTAGGTCAAATTTTACAGTAGCAAAACGTACTTCAAGTTGATTAGTCGGAACGGCGGTTTCGAAATGAAACTCCAGGCGCTTGAATCACCTGATTCCGATAAACGAGCGAGAAGAAAAACTAGAAAGAAAATCGGATCTGAAATCGCTATCAGAAAAATAGCGGAATAAATCCGATTAAAAGAAACGACGAACAGTTAAACGAACGGACGTTCGTTAACCGGAAATAACCGGTGATCACGTTCGTTAAGACGAACGGTCTGGCGAACGCTCGCTAAACAGCAAAACCGAAAAAAAACCGATCTAGGGTTTTGAAAAAAAAACAGAACTGACAAAAAGAAAACCGGAACGGTTTTATAAAAAAACCGAACCGAGGGGGAGGGTGGCGCGGCGCGGCTACCTCAACGAGGCGGGGCTCCGGCAAGGCGGCGGCTAGGCGGCGGGGCGACGGCGACGCGGCTACGGCGGCGGCGGGCGGCGCAGGCGGCGGCGGCGCAAGCGGCGGCGGCGTGCGGCGCAGGCGGCGGCGGCGCAAGCGGCGGCGGCGCAAGCGGCGGCGGCGTACGGCGCAGGCGGCGGCGGCGCAAGCGGCGGCAGCGGCGGCTGCGGCGGGGGCTGCGGTGGCGCGCGGCTGCTGCTGCTGCCGCTGCTTGGGGCGGCGGCGGCTGCGGGTTGGGGAGGAGAGGGGGGGCCTTGGGTATTTATAGGAGGGGGGGTGCTGGTTGTGGGAGGGGGCATGGCAAGGGCGGCGGGGTGGCGGAGTCCGAGTAGGACTCGGCGGCGGCGGGGCGGTGCTGCGCGCGGGCGCGCGCGCGAGGGATGCGGGCGACTGGGCCGGCTGGCCGGCTGGGCCTTCGGCCCAGGCGGGGCACTACTTTTTTTTATATAAATAACGCGCGCAGAAAAACGAATAAAATAAAATCTAAACGAACTCCAAAAATTGCAAAGTAAATTTTCCCCGACTCCTAAAAATGAGTCGAACAAAATAAACTTTTACTCGGGGCCTAAAATGCAATTTTTGAAAACACGCATTTTTCCCTAAGGCAAATAAACTTCGAGAAAATCCAAAATTTGATTCATTTATTAAATCTTCATTTTTCCTAAATTTTGGGAAAGTCATATTATTCCCTCTCATATTTTTGATATTGGAAAATTATTTGAAGATAAAATAAATAAAATCAAACGATCCTCTTTTCATAATTTGGGAGAACTCAAATATGAAAATTTCAAAATCTCCAACTCTCTCCGTGGGTCCTTGAGTTGCGTGAGATTTCTAGGATCGACAAAATGCAAGAAAATATGATATGCATGATGATCTAACGTATAACATTCAAATTTGAAAATTTGGGATGTTACAAGGCAAGAAGAGGCTTGAGGTAGGGGGTGATACGTCCATTTTGCATCATGCTTTTATATCAATATTTATTGCATTATGGGCTGTTATTACACATTATATCTCAATACTTATGGCTATTCTCTCTTATTTTACAAGGTTTACCATGAAGAGGGGGAATGCCGACAGCTGGAATTCTGGCTGGAAAAGGAGCAAACATTGGAAACTTATTCTGCACTGCTCCAAAAATCCTGAAACTCCACAAAACATGTTTTTGGAATTAATAGGATTTATTGAGCGGAAGAAATACATCAGGGGACCCACACCCTGGCCAGGAGGGTGGGGGCACGCCCAACCCTACTGGGCGCCCCCTGTCTTCTGGGCCCCCTGGTCCCCCCGGTGTCCATCTTCTGCTATATGAAGGCTTTTACCCTGGAAAAAATCGTGGGCAAGCTTACGGGATGAAACTCCGTCGCCACGAGGCGGAACCTTGGCGGAACCAATCTAGGGCTCCGGCGGAGCTGTTCTGCCGGGGACACTTCCCTCCGGGAGGGAGAAATCATCACCAACATCATCACCAACGATTCTCTCATCGGGAGGGGGTCAATCTCCATCAACATCTTCACCAGCACCATCTCCTCTCAAAACCCTAGTTCATCTCTTGTATCCAATCTTGTATCAAAACCACAAATTGGTACCTGTGGGTGGCTAGTAGTGTTGATTACTCCTTGTAGTTGATGCTAATTGGTTTACTTGGTGGAAGATCATATGTTCAGATCCTTTATGCATATTATTACTCCTCTGATTATGAACATGAATATGCTTTGTGAGTAGTTACGTTTGTTCCTGAGGACATGGGTGAAGTCTTGCTATTAGTAGTCATGTGAATTTGGTATTCGTTCTATATTTTGATAAGTTGTATGTTGTCTTTTCCTCTAGTGATGTTATGTTAACGTCGACTACATGACACTTCACCATTATTTGGGCCTATAGGAAGGCATTGGGAAGTAATAAGTAGATGATGGGTTGCTAGAGTGACAGAAGCTTAAACCCTTGTTTATGCGTTGCTTCATTAGGGGCTGATTTGGATCCATATGTTTAGTGATGTGGTTAGGTTTACCTTAATACTTCTTTTGTAGTTGCGGACGCTTGCAATAGGGGTTAATCATAAGTGCGATGCTTGTCCAAGTAAGGGCAGTACCCAAGCACCGATCCACCCACATATCAAATTATCAAAGTACCAAACGTGAATCATATGAGCGTGATGAAAACTAGCTTGACGATAATTCCCATGTGTCCTCGGGAGCTCTTTTCTCATTATAAGAATTTGTCCAGGCTTATCATTTGCTACAAAAGGATTGGGCCACCTTTCTGCACTTTATTTACTTTATTTACTTGTTACTCGTTACTATTTATCTTATCATAAAACTATCTATTACCTACAATTTTAGTGCTTGCAGAGAAAACCTTACTGAAAACCGCTTATCATTTCCTTCTACTCCTTGTTGGGTTCGACACTCTTACTTATGGAAAGGACTAAGATAGATCCCCTACACTTGTGGGTCATCAAGACTCTTTTCTGGCGTCGTTGCCCGGGAGTGTAGCACTTTTGGTTAGTGGAACTTGGTAAGGAAACATTTATATAGTGTGCTGAAATTTTCTGTTACTTGTCATTATGGAAACTAATCCTTTGAGGGGCTTGTTCGGGGTATCTTCACCCCGACCAGAAGAGTAAAGGGTTGCTCCTCAACCTACTGAAATTTTTGAAAATATTTACTTTGAGATCCCTTCGGGTATGTTAGAGAAACTGCTAGCTAATCCATTTGTAGGAGATGGAACATTGCATCCCGATTTACACCTTATCTTTGTGGATGAAGTTTGTGGATTATTTAAGCTTGCAGGTATTCCTGATGATGTTGTCAAAAGGAAGGTCTTCCCTTTATCTTTGAAGGGACATGCATTGACATGGTATAGGCTATGTGATGATACGAGATGTTGGAATTATAAGCGATTGAAGTTGGAATCACCAGAAGTTCTATCCTATGCATCTTGTTCATCGTGATCGTAATTACATATATAATTTCTGGCCTCGCGAAGGAGAAAGCATCGCTCAAGCTTGGAGGAGGCTTAAGCCAATGTTATATTCATGCCCCAATCATGAGCTCTCCCGGGAAATGATTATTCAAAAATTTTATGCTCGGCTTTCTCTTAATGATCGCAACCTGCTCGATACTTCCTTTGTTGGTTCTTATATGCTCAAGACTATTGATTTCAAATGGGACTTATTGGAAAGAATTAAACACAACTCTGAAGACTGGGGTTTCGACGATGGTAAGGAATTAGGTATGGCACCTAAGTTCGATTGTGTTAAATCTTTTATGGATACCGATGCTTTTCGTGGGTTTAGCACTAAGTATGGACTTGACTCTGAGATAGTAGCTTCTTTGTGTGAATCTTTTGCTACTCACATTGATCTCCCTAAAGAAAAGTGGTTTAAATATAATCCTCCCGTTGAAGTAAAAGTAGTTGCACCTATTATAGTTGAAGAAAAGACTGTCACTTATAGTGATCCTATTGTTCCTACTACTTATGTTGAGAAACCTCCTTTTCCTGTTAGGATAAAGGATCATGCTAAAACTTCGACTGTTGTTCGTAAGAGTAATACTAGGACTTATACACCTCCTGAGCAAATCAAAGTTGAACCTAGTATTGCTATGGTTAAAGATCTCTTGGATGACGATTTAGATGGGCATGTTATTTATTTCTGTGGTGAGACTGCTAATATTGTTAGACCAGATACTAAGATACATAGACCTTTGGTAGGCATGCCTGTTATTTCTGTTAAAATAGGAGATCATTGTTATCATGACTTATGTGATATGGGTGCTAGTGCTAGTGCAATACCCTATGACTTATATAAAGAAATTATGCATGACATTGCACCCGTTGAGTTGGAAGGTATTGATGTTACTATCAAGCTTGCCAATAGAGATACTATTTCACCAGTTGGGATTGTTAGAGATGTTGAAGTCTTGTGTGGGAAGGTTAAATACCCTGCTGATTTTCTTGTTCTTAGTTCCCCACAAGATGACTTTTGTCCCATTATTTTTGGTAGACCCTTCCTGAATACTGTTAATGCTAAGATTGATTGTGAAAAGGATAATGTCACGGTTGGCTTAGATGGTATGTCGCATGAGTTTAATTTTGCTAAGTTTCATAAACAACCTCGTGATAGAGAATCACTTAGTAAGGATGAGATTATTGGTCTTGCTTCTATTGTCGTGCCTCCTACTGATCCGTTAGAACAATATTTGTTAGACCATGAAAACGAAATGTTTATGAAGGAAAGAAGGGAAATAGATGAATTGTTCCTTAAACAGGAACCCATGCTTAAACACAACCTTCCCGTTGAAATCCTTGGGGGATCCCCCTTCACCCAAGGGTGATCCCGTGTTTTAACTCAAACCATTACCTGATAATCTTAAGTATGCTTATCTTGATGAAAAGAAAATATATCAAGTTTTTATTAGTGCTAACCTTTCAGAGCAAGAAGAAGAAAGATTATTGAACGCTGCTATTGGATATACTCTGGATGATCTTAAAGGCATCAGTCCCACGTTATTCCAACACAAAATTAATTTGGAGGCTGATGCTAAACCAGTTAGATATCCTCAACGACAACTGAATCCCAAAATGAAAGAAGTGGTAAGAAAGGAGATACTAAAGCTCCTTGAGTCAGGTATAATTTATCCCGTTGCTGATAGTGATTGGGTAAGCCCTGTCCATTGTGTTCCTAAAAAGGGAGGTATTACTGTTGTTCCTAATGATAAAGATGAATTGATCCCGCAAAGAATTATTACAGGTTATATGATGGTAACTGATTTCCGTAAATTAAATAAGGCTACTAAGAAAGATCATTACCCTTTACCTTTTATTGATCAAATACTAGAAAGACTATCCAAACACACACATTTCTGCTTTCTAGATGGTTATTCTGGTTTCTCTCAAATACCTGTGTCAGCGAAGGATCAATCTAAAACCACTTTTACTTGCCCTTTTGGTACTTTTGCTTATAGACGTATGCCTTTTGGTTTATGTAATGCACCTCCTACCTTTCAAAGATGCATGATGGCTATATTCTCTGAATTCTATGAAAATATTTGTGAGGTATTCATGGATGATTTCTCCGTTTATGGATCCTCTTTTGATGATTGCTTGAGCAACCTTGATCGAGTTTTGTAGAGATGCGAAGACACTAGTCTCGTCTTGAATTGGGAAAAGTGCCACTTTATGGTTAATGAAGGCATTGTTTTGGGGCATTAGATTTCCGAGAGAGGTATTGAAGTTGATAAAGCCAAGGTTGATGCTTTTGAAAAGATGCCATGTCCCAAGGAGATAAAAGGTATAAGAAGTTTCCTTGGTCATGCCGGTTTTTATAGGAGGTTCATTAAGGACTTTTCTAAAATCTCTAGGCCTTTGACTAATTTATTGCAAAAAGACATTCCTTTTGTCTTTGATGATGATTGTGTAGAAGCATTAGAAATACTTAAGAAAGCTTTGATCAATGCACCTATTTGTTCAGCCACCTGATTGGAATTTACCTTTTAAAATTATGTGTGATGCTAGTGATTATGCTGTAGGTGGTGTTCTAGGGCAAAGTGTTGATAAGAAATTGAATGTTATCCAGTATGCTAGTAAGACCCTTGATAATGCCCAGAGAAATTATGCTACTACTGAAAAAGAGTTCTTAGCAGTTGTGTTTGCATGTGATAAGTTTAGACCCTATATTGTTGATTCCAAAGTTACTATTCACACTGATCATGCTGCTATTAAATATCTTATGGAAAAGAAATATGCTAAGCCTAGACTCATTAGATGGGTTCTCTTGCTCCAAGAATTTGATTTTCATATTATTGATAGAAAGGGAGCTGAGAACCCTGTTGCAGACAACTTGTCTAGGTTAGAGAATGTTCTTGATGACCCACTGCCTATTGATGATAGCTTTCCTGATGAACAATTAGCGGTCGTTAATGCTTCTAGTAGTGCTCCTTGGTATGATGATTATGCTAATTATATTGTTGCTAAATTTATACCCCCTAGTTTCACATACCAGCAAAAGAAAAAGTTCTTTTATGATTTAAGACATTACTTTTGGGATGGCCCACACCTTTATAAAGAAGGAGTGGATGGTGTTATTAGATGATGTGTGCCTGAGCATGAACAGGAACAAATTCTACGCAAGTGTCACTCTGAATCCTACGGAGGAGACCATGCTGGAGATAGAACTGCACACAAGGTACTGCAATCTGGCTTTTATTGGCCTACTCTCTTCAAAGATGCTCGTAAGTTTGTCTTATCTTGTGATGAATGTCAAAGAATTGGTAATATTAGTAGACGTCAAGAAATGCCTATGAATTATTCTCTTGTTATTGAACCGTTTGATGTTTGGGGCTTTGATTTTATGGGACCTTTGTTGGAAATATGCCCTAGAGGCAATAATAAAAGTGTTATTATTATATTTCTTTGTTCATGATAATAGTCTTTTATTCATGCTATAACTGTATTATTCGGAAATCGTAATACACGTGTGAATACATAGACCACAATATGTCCCTAGTGAGCCTCTAGTTGACTAGCTCGTTGTGATCAACAGATAGTCATGGTTTCCTGGCTATGGACATTGGATGTCGTTGATAACGGGATCACATCATTAGGAGAATGATGTGATGGACAAGACCCAATCCTAAGCCTAGCACAAAGATCGTGTAGTTCGTATGCTAAAGCTTTTCTAATGTCAAGTATCTTTTCCTTAGACCATGAGATTGTGCAACTCCCGGATACCATAGGAATGCTTTGGGTGTACCAAACATCACAACATAACTGGGTGTCTATAAAGGTGCATTACAGGTATCTCCGAAAGTGTCTGTTGGGTTGGCACGAATCGAGACTGGGATTTGTCACTCCGTGTAAACGGAGAGGTATCTCTGGGCCCACTCGGTAGGACATCATCAGAATGTGCACAATGTGACCAAGGGGTTGATCACGGGATGATGTGTTACGGAACGAGTAAAGAGACTTGCCAAAGTAACGAGATTCAACAAGGTATCGGTATACCGACGATCGAATCTCGGGCAAGTATAATACCGCTGGACAAAGGGAATTGTATACGGGATCGATTGAGTCCTTGGCATCGTGGTTCATCCGATGAGATCATCGTGGAACATGTGGGAGCCAACATGGGTATCCAGATCCCGCTGTTGGTTATTGACCGGAGAACGTCTCGGTCATGTCTGCATGTCTCCCGAACCCGTAGGGTCTACACACTTAAGGTTCGATGACGCTAGGGTTATAAAGGAAGTTTGTATGTGGTTACCGAATGTTGTTCGGAGTCCCGGATGAGATCCCGGACGTCACGAGGAGTTCCGGAATGGTCCGGAGGTAAAGATTTATATATGGGAAGTTCTGTTTTGGTAACCGGAAAAGTTTCGGGCGATATCGGTAATGTACCGGGACCACCGGGAGGGTCCCGGGGGTCCACCAAGTCGGGCCACATGCTCCAGAGGCATACATGGGCCAAGTATGAGAGGGCACCAGCCCCTAGGTGGGCTAGGGCGCCTCCCACCATGGCCCATGCGGCTAGAAGGGGAGAAGGGGCAAACCCTAAGGGCAGATGGGCCCTAAGGCCCATACTCCCTGCGCCTCCCTCTCCTTCCCCCTTGTGGCTGCCACCCATAGATGGGTTTTGGGGGCTGCCGCCCCTCTAGGGGTGGGAACCCTAGAGGGGGCGCACCCTCCTCCCCTTCCCCTATATATATGAGGCCTGGGGGCTGCCCAATACAGGCGATTCAATCTCTGTCTCTTGGTGCAGCCCTGCGTCTCTTCTTCCTCCTCCTCCTCTCCTGTGGTGCTTGGCGAAGCCCTGCAGGATTGCCACGCTCCTCCATCACCACCACGCCGTTGTGCTGCTGCTGGATGGAGTCTTCCTCAACCTCTCCCTCTCTCCTTGCTGGATCAAGGCGTGGGAGACGTCACCGGGCTGTACGTGTGTTGAACGCGGAGGTGTCGTCCGTTTGGCACTAGGATCTCCGGTGATTTGGATCACGACGAGTACGACTCCTTCAACCCCGTTCTCTTGAACGCTTCCGCTCAGCGATCTACAAGGGTATGTAGATGCACTCTCCTTCCCCTCGTTGTTGGTTTCTCCATAGATAGATCTTGGTGAAACGTAGGAAAATTTTGAATTTCTGCTACGTTCCCCAACAGTTGCATCATGAGCTAGGTCTATTGCGTAGATTCTTTGCACGAGTAGAACACAAAGTAGTTGTGGGCGTTGATGTTGTTCAATATGCTTACCGTTACTAGTCCAATCTTGTTTCGACGGTATTGTGGGATGAAGCGGCCCGGACCGACCTTACACGTACTCTTACGTGAGACAGGTTCCACCGACTGACATGCACTTGTTGCATAAGGTGGCTAGCGGGTGCCAGTCTCTCCCACTTTAGTCGGAACGGATTCGATGAAAAGGGTCCTTATGAAGGGTAAATAGCAATTGGCATATCACGTTGTGGTTTTGCGTAGGTAAGAAACGTTCTTGCTAGAAACCCATGGCAGCCACGTAAAACATGCAAACAACAATTAGAGGACGTCTAACTTGTTTTTGCAGGGTATGCTTTGTGATGTGATATGGCCAAGAAGAATGTGATGAATGATATGTGATGTATGAGATTGATCATGTTCTTGTAATAGGATTCACGACTTGCATGTCGATGAGTATGACAACCGGCAGGAGCCATAGGAGTTGTCTTAATTTATTGTATGACCTGCGTGTCATTGAACAACGCCATGTAATTACTTTACTTTATTGCTAACCGGTAGCCATAGTAGTAGAAGTAATAAGTTGGCGAGACAACTTCATGGAGACACAATGATGGAGATCATGATGATGGAGACCATGGTGTCATGCCGGTGACGATGATGATCATGGAGCCCCGAAGATGGAGATCAATGGAGCTATATGATATTGGCCATATCATGTCACTACTATATAATTGCATGTGATGTTTATTATGTTTATGCATCTTGTTTACTTAGAACGACGGTAGTAAATAAGATGATCCCTTACAACAATTTCAAGAAGTGTTCTCCCCTAACTGTGCACCGTTGCTACAGTTCGTCGTTTCGAAGCACCATGTGATGATCGGGTGTGATAGATCCTTACGTTCACATACAACGGGTGTAAGACAGATTTACACATGCAATACACTTAGGGTTAACTTGACGAGCCTAGCATGTACAGACATGGCCTCGGAACATGGAGACCGAAAGGTCGAGCATGAGTCGTATAGTAGATACGATCAACATGAAGATGTTCACCGATGATGACTAGTCCGTCTCACGTGATGATCGGACACGGCCTAGTTGACTCGGATCATGTAATCACTTAGATGACCGGAGGGATGTCTATCTGAGTGGGAGTTCATAAGATGGACTTAATTATCTTGAACATAGTCAAAAGACCTTTTGCAAATTATGTCGTAAGCTCGCGCTTTAGTTCCACTGTTTAGATATGTTGCTAGAGAAAATATATAGTTGAAAGTTGATAGTAGCGATTATGCGGACAGTAGAAAGCTTATGTCTTTAATGCACCGCTCAGTGTGCTGAACCCCAAACGTCGTCTGTGGATGTTGCGAACATCGGACATACACGTTTTGATAACTACGTGATAGTTCAGTTAAATGGCTTAAGTAGAGGCACCAAAGACGTTTTTCGAAACATCGCGGAACATATGAGATGTTTCGAGGGCTGAAATTAGGATTTCAGGCTCGTGCCCACGTCAAGAGGTATAAGACCTCCGACGATTTTCTTAGCCTGCAAACTCAGGGAGAAAAGCTCAATCGTTGAGCTTGTGCTCAGATTGTCTGAGTGCAACAATCACTTGAATCGAGTGGGAGTTGATCTTCCAGATGAGATAGTGATGTTTCCCCAAAGTCATTGCCACCAAGCTGCTAGAGCTTCGTGATGAACTATAACATATCAAGGATAGAGACGATGATCCTTGAGGTATTCGCGTTGTTTGACATCGCGAAAGTAGAAATCAAGAAGGAGCATCAATTGTTGATGGTTGGTGAAACCACTAGTTTCAAGAAGGGCAAGGGCAAGAAGGGATACTTCATGAAACGGCAAATCAGCTGCTGCTCTAGTGAAGAAACCCAAGGTTGAACCCAAACCCGAGACTAAGTGCTTCTGTAATAAGGGAACGGACACTGGAGCAGCATTACCCTAGATACTTGGTAGATAAGAAGGCTGGCAAGGTCGATAGAAGTATATTGGATATACATTATGTTAATGTGTACTTTACTAGTACTCCTAGTAGCACCAGGGTATTAGATACCGGTTCGGTTGCTAAGTGTTAGTAACTCGAAATAAAAGCTACGGAATAAACGGAGACTAGCTAAAGGTGAGCTGATGATATGCGTTGGAAGTTTTTCCAAGCTTGATGTGATCAAGCATCGCACGCTCCCTCTACCAACGAGATTGGTGTTAAACCTAAATAATTGTTATTTGGTGTTTGCGTTGAGCATAGACATGATTGGATTATGTCTATCGCAATACGGTTATTCATTTAAGGAGAATAATGGTTACTCTATTTATTTGAATAAAACCTTCAATGGTCTTGCACCTAAAGGAATGGTTTATTGAATCTCGATCGTAGTGATACACATTTTCATGCCAAAAGATATAAGATAGTAATGATAGTACCACTCACTTGTGGCACTGCCATGTAAGTCATAATGGTATAAAACGCATGAAGAAGCTCCATGTTGATGGATCTTTGGACTCACTCGTTTTTGAAAAGTTTGAGACATGCGAACCATGTCTATTGGTGTATACGCATGAAGAAACTCCATGCAGATGGATCGTTTGGACTCACTTGATTTTGAATCACTTGAGATATGCAAATCATACCACATGGGCAAGATGACTGAAAAGCCTCGGTTTCAGTAAGATGGAACAAGATAGCAACTTGTTGGAAGTAACACATTTTGATGTGTGCAGTCCAATGAGTGCTGAGGCATGCAGTGAATATCGTTATGTTCTTACTTCACAGATGATTCGAGTAGATGTTGAGAATATTTACTTGATGAAACACAAGTCTGAATTATTGAATGGTTCAAGTAATTTCAGAGTGAAGTAGAAGATCATTGTGACAAGAGGATATAATGTCTATGATATGATCATAGAGATGAATATCTGAGTTACGAGCTTTGGCACACAATTAAGACATTGTGGAAATTGTTTCACAATTAATACCGCCTGGAACACCATGGTATGATGGTGTGTCTGAACATCATAGTTGCACCCTATGGAGTATGGTGCGTACCTTGATGTCTCTTATCGAATTACCACTGTCGTTCATGGGTTAGGCATTAGAGACAACCGCACTCACTTTAATAGGGCACCACGAAATTCCGTTGAGATGACACCGTATGAATTATGGTTTAGAGAAACTTAAGTTGTCGTTTCTTAAAGGTTTGGGGTTGCGACGCTTATGTGAAAAGTTTCAGGATTGATAAGCTCGAACCCAAAGCGGATAAAATGCATCTTCATAGGACACCCAAAACAGTTGGGTATACCTCCTAATTCAGATCTGAAAGCAATAGGGATTGTTTCTTGAATCGGGTCCTTTCTCGAGGAAAAGTTTGTCTCGAAAAGTTGAGTGGGAGGATGGTGGAGACTTGATATGGTTATTGAACCGTCACTACAACTAATGTGTAGCAGGGCACAGGAAGTTGTTCCTGTGGCACCTACACCAATTGAAGTGGAAGCTTATGATAGTGATCATGAAACTTCGGATCAAGTCACTACCGTACCTCGTAGGGTGACAAGGATGCATACTGCTTCAGAGTGGTACAGTAATCCTGTCTTGAATGTCATGTTGCTAGACAACAATGAACCTACGAGCTATGGAGAAGCAATGGTGGGCCCATATTCCAACAAATGGTTAGAATCCATGAAATTCGAGATAGGATCCATGTATCAGAACAAAGCATGGACTTTGGTGGACTTGCCCATTGATCGGCAAGCCATTGAAATAAATGGATCTTTAAGAAGAAGACGGACGTGGACGGTAATGTCACCGTCTATGAAGCTCGACTTGTGGCGAAGAGTTTTTTCACAAGTTCAAGGAGTTGACTACGATGAGATTTTCTCATCCGTAGCGATGCTTAAGTCCGTCGGATTCATGTTAGCATTAGCTGCATTTATGAAATCTGGCAGATGGATGACAAAACGAGTTTCCTTACCAGTCTTCGTATGGAAAGGTTGTATGTAATACAATCAGAAAGGTTTTGTCGATCCTAAGGATGCTAAAAGCTATGCTAGCTCTAGCGATCCTTCCATGGACTGGAGTAAGCATCTCGGAGTTGGAATGTGCACTTTGATAAGATGATCAAAGATTTTGGGTTTATACAAAGTTTATGAGAAACTTGTATTTCCAAAGAAGTGAGTGGGAGCACTATAGAATTTCTGATGAGTATATGTTGTTGACATGTTGATGATCAGAAATGATTTTCTAGAAAGCATATAGGGTTATTTGAAAGGTGTTTTTCAATAGAAAACCTAGATTAAGCTACTTGAACATTGAGCATCAAGATCTATGAGGATAGATCAAAAACGCTTAATGGTACTTTCAAATGAGCATATACCTTGACATGATCTTGAAGGTGTTCAAGATGGATCAGTCAAAGAAGGAGTTCTTGGCTGAGTTGTAAGGTATGAAATTAAGACTTAAAGCTCGACCACGGCAGAAAAGAAAGAAAGGACGAAGGTCGTCCCCTATGATTTAGACGTAGGCCCTACAGTATGCTATGCTAAGTACCGCACCGGTTGTGTGCCTTGCTACACATCTGGCAAGAGAGTACAAAGGTGATCAAGGAGTAGATCACCAGATAGCAGTCAAAATTGTCCTTGGAGTAATAAGGACATGTTTCTCGATTATGGAGGTGATAAAGAGTTCGGCGTAAAGGGTTACGTCGATGCAAGCTTTAACACCTATCTGAATGACTCTGAGTAGCAAACCGGATACATATAGTGAAGCAACCATTTGGAATAGCTCCAAGTGGAGCGTGGAAGCAGCATTTACAATATGACCTAGAGATTTGCGAAGTACATACGGATCTGAATACTATAGATCTGTTGACTAAAACCTCTCTCACAGGCAGAACATGATCAAACCCCAGAACTCATTGAGTCTTAATCACATGATGATGTGAACTAGTTTAGTGACACTAGTAAACTCTTTGGATGTTGGTCACATGGTGATGTGACCTGTCAGTGTTAATCACATGGTGATGTGAACTAGATTATTGACTCTAGTGCAAGTGGGAGACTGTTGGAAATATGCCCTAGAGGCAATAATAAAAGTGTTATTATTATATTTCTTTGTTCATGATAATAGTCTTTTATTCATGCTATAACTGTATTATCCGGAAATCGTAATACACGTGTGAATACATAGACCACAATATGTCCCTAGTGAGCCTCTAGTTGACTAGCTCGTTGTGATCAACAGATAGTCATGGTTTCCTGGCTATGGACATTGGATGTCGTTGATAACGGGATCACATCATTAGGAGAATGATGTGATGGACAAGACCCAATCCTAAGCCTAGCACAAAGATCGTGTAGTTCGTATGCTAAAGCTTTTCTAATGTCAAGTATCTTTTCCTTAGACCATGAGATTGTGCAACTCCCGGATACCGTAGGAATGCTTTGGGTGTACCAAATGTCACAACGTAACTGGGTGTCTATAAAGGTGCATTACAGGTATCTCCGAAAGTGTCTGTTGGGTTGGCACGAATCGAGACTGGGATTTGTCACTCCGTGTAAACGGAGAGGTATCTCTGGGCCCACTCGGTAGGACATCATCAGAATGTGCACAATGTGACCAAGGGGTTGATCACGGGATGATGTGTTACGGAACGAGTAAAGAGACTTGCCAAAGTAACGAGATTGAACAAGGTATCGGTATACCGACGATCGAATCTCGGGCAAGTATAATACCGCTGGACAAAGGGAATTGTATACGGGATCGATTGAGTCCTTGACATCGTGGTTCATCCGCTGAGATCATCGTGGAACATGTGGGAGCCAACATGGGTATCCAGATCCCGCTGTTGGTTATTGACCGGAGAACGTCTCGGTCATGTCTGCATGTCTCCCGAACCCGTAGGGTCTACACACTTAAGGTTCGATGACGCTAGGGTTATAAAGGAAGTTTGTATGTGGTTACCGAATGTTGTTCGGAGTCCCGGATGAGATCCCGGACATCACGAGGAGTTCCAGAATGGTCCGGAGGTAAAGATTTATATATGGGAAGTTCTGTTTTGGTAACCGGAAAAGTTTCGGGCGATATCGGTAATGTACCGGGACCACCGGGAGGGTCCCGGGGGTCCACCAAGTGGGGCCACATGCTCCAGAGGCATACATGGGCCAATTATGAGAGGGCACCAGCCCCTAGGTGGGCTAGGGCGCCTCCCACCATGGCCCATGCGGCTAGAAGGGGAGAAGGGGCAAACCCTAAGGGCAGATGGGCCCTAAGGCCCATACTCCCTGCGCCTCTCTCTCCTTCCCCCTTGTGGCCGCCACCCGTAGATGGGTTTTGGGGGCTGCCGCCCCTCTAGGGGTGGGAACCCTAGAGGGGGCGCACCCTCCTCCCCTTCCGCTATATATATGAGGCCTGGGGGCTGCCCAATACAGGCGATTCAATCTCTGTCTCTTGGTGCAGCCTTGCGTCTCTTCTTCCTCCTCCTCCTCTCCTGTGGTGCTTGGCGAAGCCCTGCAGGATTGCCACGCTCCTCCATCACCACCACGCCGTTATGCTGCTGCTGGATGGAGTCTTCCTCAACCTCTCCCTCTCTCCTTGCTGGATCAAGGCATGGGAGACGTCACCGGGCTGTACGTGTGTTGAACGCGGAGGTGCCGTCCGTTCGGCACTAGGATCTCCGGTGATTTGGATCACGACGAGTACGACTCCTTCAACCCCGTTCTCTTGAACGCTTCCGCTCAGCGATCTACAAGGGTATGTAGATGCACTCTCCTTCCCCTCGTTGCTGGTTTCTCCATAGATAGATCTTGGTGACACGTAGGAAAATTTTGAATTTCTTCTACGTTCCCCAACAACCTTTTCCTGCCTCTAATGGTTACACACATATTTTAGTTGCTGTTGATTACGTTACTAAGTGGGTGAAGCTATTCCAACCAGTAGTGCTGATCATAACACTTCTATTAAAATGCTTAAAGAAGTTATTTTTCTGAGGTTTGGAGTCCCTAGATATCATATGACTGATGGTGGTTCACATTTTATTCATGGTGCTTTCCGTAAGATGCTTGTTAAGTATGATGTTAATCATAGAATCGCATCTCTTATCATCCGCAGTCTAGTGGTCAAGTAGAGTTGAGCAATAGAGAGCTCAAATTAATTTTGCAAAAGACTGTGAATAGATCTAGAAAGAATTGGTCCAAAAAACTTGATGATGCATTATGGGCCTATAGAACTGCATACAAAAATCCTATGGGTATGTCTCCATATAAGATGGTTTATGGAAAAGCTTGTCACTTACCTCTTGAACTTGAACATAAAGCATATTGGGCTATTAAAGAGCTCAACTATGACTTCAAACTTGCAGGTGAGAAGAGGTTGTTTGACATTAGCTCACTTGATGAATGGAGAACCCAAGCATATGAGAATGCCAAGTTATTCAAAGAAAAATTCAAACGCTGGCACGATAAAAGGATACAAAAGCGTGAGTTTAACATAGGTGATTATGTGTTATTATTCAACTCTCGTTTAAGATTTTTTACAGGAAAACTTCTCTCTAAATGGGAAGGTCCCTACGTTATCGAGGAGGTCTATCATTCTGGTGCCATAAAAATCAACAACTTCGAAGGCACAAGTCCGAGGGTGGTGAACGATCAATGAATTAAACATTATATTTCAGGTAATCCTATCAATGTTGAAACTAATATTACTGAAACCGTAACCCCGGAGAAATACATAAGGGACACTTTTCAGAACGTTCCAGACTCCGAAAAGGAATAGGTATGTGGTACGGTAAGTAAACCGACTCCAAAACAATTCCAATGGCAATTTTTATCAGTTTTGGAATATTTAAGAATTTTCGAAAGAAAGAAGTGGTCCGAGGGGGACAAGAGGCCCCACGAGAGTGGAGGGCGCGCCCACCCTTACTGGGCACGCCCCCTGTCTCGTGGACACCTCGTCTGCCTCCTGGACTCCGTTTTCTTGCACATTACGTATTTTGGTCGGTAAAAATTCATTATATATACTCCCGAAGGTTTTGACCACCGTATCACGCAATTTCCTCTGTTTTCATTTTGAGCTGTTTCTGTTACAGATTCGGAGCAATATGTCGTCCCAGGACTCGGAGGGAGAAAGCTATGTGGCTGATTTCCTTGCAGACCCTAGGGTCTATGGGGACTTTGAGCAGGATGGCTGGACCTCTAAAAAGAAGAAGAAGACCATGAGCCCAAGGGAAAGGAGGAGACGAGTTCAGACGAGGACGAAACCCCACTACCTCAACCTGGGGATATGCATGTGGAGTTTAAAAAGTCAAGCCTCCCTGATAGAGCAAAGAAGCCAAAGATCGAGTTTATCCCCTTTCGGCTCTTGCAGGAAAATAAACAGGAATTGTGCAAAAGAGTATTAAGCCTTGAAAAGGAGATTGAGGACCTAAAAGAGCAAAATACTATACTCAAGCGTAAATTGGGGAAGAAGCCTACATCATCAACAACTCCTACTTCATCACCTCTGAGGACATAATCACATGGGTATGGGCACTCCCCTTGGCAACTGTTAAGCTTGGGGGAGGTGCCCCGGTATCGTATCACCATCACACTCCTATCTTTACCATTTTATTTAGTTTGATCCCTTTAGTAGTATCTTGATCTAGTAGATTGAAGTTTTGATATCAAGTAGTTTGAGTTTTGCTTTGTGATCTCTTTGTGTAATCGAGTCCGTGAGCTCTGTAATAAAGATTAGTGTTGAGTCAAGGGCTTTGCTATGTTGCTATGATCCTGAGAAAGTAGAAAGAATAAAAGAGTTCATATTGATCTTATGGTTAGTGATGACTTCACACATAGAAAGTATGAGGCATAAAAGTTGTTGAGAGTTGACAAACGTAGTTTTGGTCATCATTGCAATTAATAGGAAGTGATAAGAAAAGACAGGTTCACATACAAATATAGTATCTTGGACATCTTTTATGATTGGGAGCACTCATTAAGTATGACATGCTAAAAGAGTTGATGTTGGACAAGGAACACAACGTAATAGTTTATGTTTTCACACATCTCAGTTAAAGTATATTGTCATTGACCTTCCAAACATGTTGAGCTTGCCTTTCCCCCTCATGCTAGCCAAATTCCTTGCACCAAGTAGAGATACTACTTGTGCTTCCAAATATCCTTAAACCCAGTTTTGCCATGAGAGTCCACCATACCTACCTATGGATTGAGTAACATCCTTCAAGTAAGTTGTCATGTTGCAGGCAATAAAAATTGCTACCTAAATATGTATGACTTATTAGTGCAGAGAAAATAAGCTTTATACGATCTTGTTGTGGAAGTAATAAAAGCGACGGACTGCATAATAAAGGTCCACATACAAGGGGCAATATAAAGTGACGTTCTTTTGCATTAGGATTTTGTGCATCCAACCCTAAACGCAGATGACAACCTCTGCTTCCCTCTATGAAGGGCCTATCTTTTACTTTATGTTTTTACTTTATGCTTGAGTCAAGGTGATCCTCACCTTTCCCTTTTTCATTTTATCCTTTGGCAAGCTCTTCGTGTTTGAAAGATCATGATACATATATACAATTGGATGTAAGTTAGCATGGGCTATTATTGTTGACATCACCTAAAGGTGAATACGTTGGGAGGCAACACAATAAGCCCCTATCTTTCTCAGTGTTCGGCTGAAACTCCATAACCACAAGTATTGCATGAGTGTTAGCAATTTGTAGAAGACTACATGATAGTTGAGTATATGGATTTGCTGAAAAGCTCTATTGTTGACTCTTTCTGATGTTATGATAAATTGCAATAGCTTCAATGACTGAGATTATAGTTTGTTAGTTCTCAATGAAGTTTCTGAACCATACTTGACATTGTGAATTGATCATTACTTGAGCATAAGAAATCATATGATAAAATCTATATATGTTGTTATTATAAGAATGATCATGATGCCCTCATGTCCCTATTTTATTTTTATCGACACCTCTATCTCTAAACATGTGGACATATTTTTCGATTTCGGCTTCCGCTTGAGGACAAGCGAGGTCTAAGCTTGGGGGAGTTGATACGTCCATTTTGCATCATGCTTTTATATCAATATTTATTGCATTATGGGCTATTATTACACATTATATCTCAATACTTATGGCTATTCTCTCTTATTTTACAAGGTTTACCATGAAGAGGGGGAATGCCGGCAGCTGCAATTCTGGCAGGAAAAGGAGCAAACATTGGAAACCTATTCTGCGCTGCTCCAAAAATTCTAGAACTCCACGAAACATGTTTTTGGAATTAATAAGAATTATTGAGCAGAAGAAATACATCAGGGGGGCCACACCCTGGCCAGGAGGGTGGGGGGCGCGCCCATCCCTACTAGGCGCGCCCCCTGTCTCTTGGGCCCCCTGGTGGCCCCCCGGTGTCCATCTTCTGCTATATGAAGGCTTTTACCCTAGAAAAAATCATGGGCAAGCTTACGGGACGAAACTCCGCCGCCACGAGGCGGAACCTTGGCGGAACCAATCTAGGGCTCCGGCGGAGCTGTTCTGCCGGGGACACTTCCCTCCGGGAGGGGGAAATCATCACCAATGTCATCACCAACGATCCTCTCATCGGGAGGGGGTCAATCTCCATCAACATCTTCACCAACACCATCTCCTCTCAAAACCCTAGTTCATCTCTTGTATCTAATCTTGTATCAAAACCACAAATTGGTACCCGTGGGTTGCTAATAGTGTTAATTACTCCTTGTAGTTGATGCTAATTGGTTTACTTGGTGGAAGATCATGTGTTCAGATCCTTTATGCATATTATTACTCCTCTGATTATGAACATGAATATGCTTTGTGAGTAGTTATGTTTGTTCCTGAGGACATGGGTGAAGTCTTGCTATTAGTAGTCATGCGAATTTGGTATTTGTTCGATATTTTGATGAGATGTATGTTGTCTTTTCCTCTAGTGGTATTATGTGAACATCGACTAAATGACATTTCACCATTATTTGGGCCTAGAGGAAGGCATGGGGAAGTAATAAGTAGATGATGGGTTGCTAGAGTGACAGAAGCTTAAACCCTAGTTTATGCGTTGCTTCGTTAGGGGCTGATTTGGATCCATATGTTTAATGTTGTGGTTAGGTTTACCTTAATACTTCTTTTGTACTTGCGGACGCTTGCAATAGGGGTTAATCATAAGTGCGATGCTTGTCCAAGTAAGGGCAGTACCCAAGCACCGGTCCACCCACATATCAAATTATCAAAGTACCGA
The DNA here is from genome assembly GCF_018294505.1 of Triticum aestivum. Taxonomy (NCBI): domain Eukaryota; kingdom Viridiplantae; phylum Streptophyta; class Magnoliopsida; order Poales; family Poaceae; genus Triticum; species Triticum aestivum. Next base: position 241,054,783 of record NC_057798.1, read on the forward strand.
ACGCGAATCATATGAGCGTGATGAAAACTAGCTTGACGATAATTCCCATGTGTCCTCGGGAGCTCTTTTCTCATTATAAGAATTTGTCCAGGCTTATCCTTTGCTACAAAAGGATTGTGCCACCTTGCTGCACTTTATTTACTTTATTTACTTGTTACTCATTACTATTTATCTTATCACAAAACTATCTATTACCTACAATTTTAGTGCTTGCAAAGAAAACCTTACTGAAAACCGCTTATCATTTCCTTTTGCTCCTCGTTGGGTTCGACACTCTTACTTATCGAAAGGACTACGATAGATCCCCTACACTTGTGGGTCATCAGGGGGAGAAGGAGATCAACCTTCGTAGGCTGTACGAGGCGGCGAGAGCAGCAGCCGAAGCAACAAATACATGGATGGCGGCCTTGGCAGAGAACGCGACACGGATGGTGGCTAGTGACGGTGAGTGATTGATCATGTTGGCCAGCCTAGCTCGGACTTTGGATTTTATTTTGATGTGTCTGGATTCTTGAACTATGATTATTTGTTTTGATGTATTGTTGAATTGTGATGATTTTTTGATATATGATCGACGTACATGGATTTAAAAGTTTGATACGTGGATCATGACTGCCTAGCAGGATATTTGAGGGACCGTCCGACATTGTACGGGGTAACGCACGGGCGCTCCACAAATATTTAGAGGGTCAGATTTCTCTTTAGGGAATTTAGAGCATCTATAACCAGACCTCTCAAACCTACCCCATAAGCCTGGACGAGCGCCCGATTATTGTTCGGTCACGATTTTTTGACCCAGATGGGCCCCTCAAATGACCCTCAAACGCCCGGGCTGACCGGCACCCCTATATCCAGCCCAAATATGGGGCGGATATGGGGGCGCCCGGGCGCGCCCGCCACATCGGCCTGACGGTGTGGCCCCACACGGAAATGCCAGAAAACCCTGGGGTCCGACGGACGTTGCATCCGTCACCGCAGTGTGAATGTCGCCGCTCCGGCTCACCGCCCAAGATGAAATCCTGCTATTTAAGCTGGTCGGCGTCCCGCAACCCTAACCCAACCCCCTCTCCCCTCTCCGCGCCACTAGTCCGAGCCCATCCACCTCCTCCCTCTACCGCTCCAACACTTTGTTCACGCTCTGATACTCCACCATGGTCTGGAGCAAGATCACTTACTATGTTGTGCTGACGCCGGAGCACCGCTACGAGATCAGCAGCAGATCCGGGCGAGGAAAGCCACGCGCGCCGCCCGCATCACTGATGGGCTGCCTCCGGACTCGTTGGAGCCGGAGGAGGAGGAGGAGCAGCCGTGGGAAGAGGGGGAGGATGAGGAGATGACTCCGATGGAGGTGCAGGACGCGGAGGAGGCGAAGGAGCCGGACCAGCAGGTGCCAGCCAACAACATGGAGCAGGCGGAGGCGGAGTTCGCCATCGTCCAGTCCGACGAGATAGTTAATGATCCACAAGTATAGGGGATCTATCATAGTCCTTTCAATAAGTAAGAGTGTCAAACCCAACGAGGACCAGAAGGAAACGGCAAGCGGTTTTCAGCAAGGTATTCTCTGCAAGCACTGAAATTATCGGTAACAGATAGTTGTGTGATAAGATAATTCATAATGGGTAACAAGTAACAAAAGTAACTAAGGTGCAGCAAGGTGGCCCAATCCTTTTTGTAGCAAAGCACAAGCCTGGACGAACTCTTATATAAAGCAAAGCGCTCCCGAGGACACATGGGAATTACTGTCAAGCTAGTTTTCATCATGCTCATATGATTCGCGTTCGTTACTTTGATAATTTGATATGTGGGTGGACTAATGCTTTGTAACATCCCAAATTTTCAATTAGGAATTCTGTTGGCTCGATCCTAGAAATTCTACGCAACTCAAGGACCCGCGGAGAGAGTTGGGGATTTCGTTATTTTCATATTTGGGTTTTCTCAAATTTTGAAAATAGGATCGTTTGGTTTTATTTATTTTATATTCAATTATTTCTACTACCAAAAATTCAGAGAGGGAATAAAATGACTTTCCCAAAATAAGGAAATAATGAAGATTTAATAAAAAATCAAATAAGATTTTATTTTGGAGTTTTCGCCTTTTATTTGATTTTAGGAAAAATGCGCGTTTCTCAAAATTGCATTTAGGCCCCAAATAAATGTTCATCTTGTCCGGCTTGATTTTAGAAGCCGGGGAAAATTTATTTCGGAATTTTTGGAGTCTGCTTAGTATTTCTTTTTATTTTTCTTCTGCGCGGAATTATTTTAGAAAAAAAACGCGCAACCGACCTACGGGCCATGCCCGAGCGGGACTCCGCTCGGGGGGGCACTATAAATAGCGCCGTCCCGGCGCCCCGGCCCAGCCGCCCGACCCCGCCAGCCCGCGCCGCTGCCAGCCCACGCCGCCGCCGCCGGCCCACACCGCAAACCCTAACCCTAGCCGCGCCGCCCGCCTGATCCGCCGCCGCCGCCCGCCGTCGCCGGACCCCGCCGGACTTCGCCGCCGCCGCCGCCGAGGTTCGCCGCTGCCTCGATCCATGTGCCGCCAGTTTTTTAAAAAACCGGGCGGTTTTATGACGGATTTTTTCGATTTTTTTCGGTTTTTCCGTTAGATCGGTATTATTTTCGGTTTAGTTTAATTAGCGAGCGTTCGCTCGTTCGTTCGTTTTAACGAATGTGTTTGTCAGATTAGTTTAGTTAACGTGTTCGTTTTCCTTTTTTCTCGGATTTAATCCGCGATTTTTCTGATCGCGATTCCTGATCCGATTTTCGTTTTAGTATAACTTTTCGCTCGTTTATCGGAATCAGGCGATTCAAGCGCCTGGAGTTTCGTCTCAAAACCCTCTTTCCAAATAATCTACTTAACCAAGTTTTTGCTTAAGTAAAACTTGACTTAGATCCAGATTAGTAAAATGAAGCTGTTTTCTTTCGCCGTTTGACTTTTGTTGCTTTATTCGATTTGTTTCTTTGGCAAAACCGGAGTTCTTAAGTTGAACAATCTGGTTACATCTTTTATTCGAGTTTTACCTGTGCATTTAGATGAGTACTTATTGTATGCTTGTTTGTTTGTCTACGATAGAATACCCGGAGTGCGCCGCCTGTTACTTTGAGTCTCTAGGTCTCGCGGATCATCAGCAAGGCAAGTAACACTTGATCATACCTTTCTACTATCCAGTTTTTATGCATTAGATCAATCCTCAAACATTGCATGATTAGGATCTAATTAAATTGTGGGTTGGGAAGTAGATGAGGTAGTACCTATTACCTGTTTTATTAACAAACCTTTGGGAGTTACTTCTACGTTTGCTTATTATGCCATGCTATGCTAGTAGACGTGGATTGGGTGAGTGAATGTCCATGACAGATGTGAGATTGTTAATTAATGGTTTATTTAAGGTGGCAACTTAAACACACATCTGGGTGGATTGCGGCACCTGTTTTCTAGCAGGACTTGCTTGTATTTCTTCGGACCGCCACCCAGGCTCAAAGGGATCATGAGATTATTCAAACTAGAAACTTCCGTGTGCAGCCACATGCTATTATGGGCTCTAGCATAGTTGACTAAGTTGTGCGAACTCTTACGGGGTGGACTAGCGGATGTAGGGGATGTAGGTTGGTATGGTCTACCCCTCATGTAAGGTGTTAGTGCTTCTAAAAGACTATGTCTCGGTCATCCATTTCTCCAACACCATGTAGTGCGGGAAACCAAACGGAGGCGATCGAGTCATGTGGGGAAAGTGCGCAAACCTCTGTAGAGTGTATAAACTAATCATGGTTAGCTGTGTCCCCGGTTATGGACATCTTGAGTATCTAGTACCTGGATATCATGTGAATCTCATCATGTTACTTCTAATTAAATACTGTTGGGTTTTAATGAGTACTTTTAATTGGGATTGAGAATGCTGTCAACCATTCTCAATGTTTAACAACCACCATGATAGTTAAATAACTTTATTCCTTTGCAGTAGGGAAAAATTGGCTTTATGCAAAAACTATAACCATAGAGCTTTACCACCAGCCAAATATGCATGTAGTATAGCCTATTTCCATTGTTATTCTCTATGTGTTACATTGCCAGCATATTCCATGTGCTGACCCGTTTTCGGGCTGCAACGTTTCATGTTGCAGACTTTTCAGACGACGAGTAAGATGCCTTAGGTCCTGGTTCTATACTCAGTGATGCCGTTGGAGTTGATGGACTCGTTTATCTTCCAAGCCTTTCGATGTTATCGTTTTAGATGGCCTTAAGCCATATTTATTTCAATAAGTTCTCTTTTGAGACATTTGATGTAATAAGTGTGTGATTGCTACTCTGTTATAAATCCTTCAAGTACTGTGTGGTGTCAGCATTACTGATCCAGGGATGACACTGAGCACAGAGATCAGACTGTTTGAGGTCTGGTCGCTACAAAGGTGGTATCAGAGCACAACTGACTGTAGGACACGACCACTAAGCTTAAGCCCTAGATCACTACTCTTTCTTCTCATTTCTGACTCCTCATCTTTTCTATTCTTTAGGATGGCGGATGCAAGGATCAAGTTCGCGCAACCAGATGAGAATTCACCTTTTGGATATCACTTGAAGGAAGCCACTAGATACCTGAACATAGGAGTACCAAGCTTCACCGGGACCTTCAACGCCACTTTACCCGAAGAGGAGCGCTGGAGGATTCAAGTCTACATTCCAGGAAGAACGTTTGCACCAGTCACAGAGCCAATATGTTTTACCTTTGATGTACCAACATGGAGCCTAGGAAAGAGCATGGCAGCTCACATCGCCATGGGACGAATTGGAGAAGTTTATTACAACGATCTCAAGAATACTATCTACCAGATTTGTGGGTGCCGAGATGAGCATTGGGAGATGATCACCACCAGGAAGGATAGATCAATCGCAGCTTATATTCAGGAGTTAAACCAACACATCCGACGCCAGGAGAACCAAATGTGCGCAGATATGGAGGAGCTACAGAAGGCTATGACCAGGATCAAGGAGCTAGAAGCATAACTCAAGGCTACGCGTAAAGACTATATGGAAGAAATCGTCGCTCTAGTAAGACAGAACGGTGACCTTAAGGAGAAGATTGGAGTATTCATGGGAGGATCAGCACCCAGAGGAGAAGAGGATGAACCTACTTGTCCAGATAATTATATCATCATCGACGACACCGACCCGGATCCCGATGACAGTGATGATGACTATGTTGATGAAGCTAGAGCAGATATCATGGAATCTGCATCGGAGCAGTTTTTCTAGTTGACCACCACAACAGTAGTAGAATTTTCCACCATTTAATTAGTTTTAGTCCAAGCACTTTTGTAACGATAGTTAGACCGTTGTATGCCCTTGTTTGAATTGATTGGAATGATATTGTGTGTTTGTGTCTCATGTGCATATGGGTAGTGTTATCTCACTAGACCTCATTCTATTCTTAACTCTCCCCTTTAAACCCTCAGATGCCTCCGAGACGCGACCCCGAGTTTGTTTTCCCGCCAGAGATTACCCAGTTGATTCAGCAGCAGAATACCTTGATTCAAACATTGGTACAGAACCAAGGCAACAACAACAACAACCCACCACCACCACCACCTGTTGACCATCTGGCACGTTTCTTAAGGTTGAATCCGCCGGTGTTTTCCAGTAGCACCGAGCCGATAGTAGCAGATGATTGGCTCCATAAGATAGGGAGGGAGTTGGCCACTACAGGATGCACAGATGGAGAAAAGGTGAAGTTTGCCGCACATCAGCTTGACGGACCCGCAGCAGCATGGTGGGAGAATTTTACAGCCACTTACCCTGTAGACATTGTCACATGGAATCAGTTTCAGCAAGCATTTCGTACTGCTCATGTTTCAGCAGGAGCTATGGCCATGAAGAAGTGTGAGTTTCGCAACTTACGCCAAGGAGGACGGACAGTTGGCCAGTATGTGGATGATTTTAGTAAGCTAGCATGTTATGCCCCAGATGACGTTGCTACGGATGCAGCTAAGCAGGAGAAGTTTCTAGAAGGCCTGAATGATGAGCTGAGCATGCAGTTGATGGTAGCCACTTTCAATAACTACCAGGAGTTAGTAGATCATGCTCTTATGATTGAAGGGAAGCAGCAACAGATTGACAATCGTAAGAGGAAGTATGCACTGGGGAAGTATAATTCTGGAGCTCAGCAGAAGCCACGCTTTACCCCGAAGTCAGGAGGACATTTTCAGCATACTCATGGAGGAGGCAGCTCGCACAATCATAACAGCGCAAAGAATGGGAACGGGAATGGAGGAAGCAATGGACAAAGCCGCACCAACCCGTCAACACCATCCAAGGCAGACCTGAGCCATATCACTTGTTATAAGTGTCGTAAGACTGGGCATTATGCAAATTATTGCCCAGAAGCCCAAAATGGAAATGGCAATGGAAGCTCAGGAAAGAAACCGAACCCTTTGAACAGGGGGCAAGTGAACCACGTTACCGTGGAGGAGGTTGAAGCTTAGCCAGATGCAGTAATAGGTAAGTTTTTGGTTAAGACATTTACTGCAGTTGTTCTTTTCGATACTGGTGCATCGCATTCATACATACCAAGGGGATTTGTGGATAAATATAAATTGCCAACCCAAGCACTTAGGTCACCCATGCTAGTAACCTCACCCGGAGCAGAGTATACGGCTAGTAAATGGTGTGATCGACTGCCATTAAGGATTGGACACCATGTATTTCCCTCGGACCTAATAGTTTTGGAATCGCAAGGTTTGGATGTGATATTAGGCATGGATTGGTTATCGAAGTATGGAGGGAATATTGATTGCGTTAGTAAGTCGATTTTGCTTACCACCCCTGAAGGAAGAAGAATTAAGTATGTATCACGGCATGAGCCGAGAAGAGCACATGTAAATTCCTTATCAGGAGTTGTGCAGGAGGAAGTACCAGTGGTGAAGGAATTCCCCGATGTATTTCCAGAAGAGTTGCCAGGCATGCCACCGGATAGAGACATTGAGTTCTTAATTGAACTACTGCCAGGCACTGGGCCTATATCCAAGAGACCGTACAGGATGCCAGCCCAAGATTTGGAGGAAATCAAGAAGCAGATTAAGGAGTTGTTGGACAAAGGTTTTATTCGCCCAAGTTCTTCACCTTGGGGATCGCCAGTACTTCTAGTGGAGAAGAAGGATGGATCATTGAGAATGGTTGTTGATTATCGCGGATTGAATGAAGTAACAATCAAGAACAAGTACCCACTACCTATGATCAATGATCTGTTTGATCGGTTGCAAGGAGCTAAGGTGTTTTCCAAGATCGATTTGCGATCAGGGTACCATCAGTTGAAGATTCGGGAGCAAGATATACCAAAGACGGCTTTTACCACCAGGTACGGGCTGTATGAGTGTACCGTTATGTCATTTGGTCTGACTAACGCCCCAGCCTATTTTATGAACATGATGAACAAGGTGTTTATGGAGTTTTTGGATAAGTTCGTCGTGGTGTTCATTGATGATATTTTGGTGTACTCGAAGAATGAAGAGGAACATAAGGAGCACTTGCGTTTGGTACTCGAGAAGCTCAGAGAACATCAGCTATACGCCAAGTTCAGCAAGTGTGAGTTTTGGTTGAAGGAAGTTGGATTTCTCGGACATGTTATATCCGGAGAAGGTATCGCAGTAGACCCCACTAAAGTTGTCACTGTGACTAACTGAGAAGCACCAACAACAGTTGGAGAGATCAGGAGTTTCCTTGGACTCGCGGGATACTACCGGAGATTTATTGAAAATTTCTCGAAGATTGCGAAGCCTATGACAGAGTTGTTGAAGAAGGATACTAAGTTCATTTGGACTGAGGAGTGTGAGGCTAGTTTCCAAGAGTTGAAGAAACGTTTGGTTACCTCACCAGTATTGATTCTGCCAGATCAAACCAAGGATTATGAAGTGTATTGCGATGCTTCACGTCGAGGACTTGGAGCAGTGCTTATGCAGGAGGGAAGAGTTGTTTCTTATGCTTCACGACAGCTTAAGCCTCATGAGTTGAACTATGCTACTCATGATTTGGAGTTAGCAGCCGTAGTCCATGCACTGAAAACGTGGAGACATTTTCTCATTGGAAATCATTGTGAGGTGTACACAGATCACAAGAGTTTGAAGTACATCTTCACGCAGAAGGAGTTAAATCTCGGGCAGAGAAGATGGTTGGAGCTTATTAAGGATTACGATATGAGATTGCATTATCACCCCGGGAAGGTGTCACACCCTGATTTTCATGCCAACTTAAGCTAACAATCATGCTAAAAATGTGGTCTGACAAAAACTTTTGAGTGTTTTGGACTTTGCCTTGATTGGATTTTGTCTGTTGTTTGCAAGTGCTCTAAAAATCAAATAAATCCCCCAACTCCTATACTTCATCTCCTTGATCCAAAACCTTTTCCCAATGATCATGCCATGTGTATAGAGCAATATAGTATTTTCTTACAAAAATAATTTGGCCAAAAAGTATTTTCAAAAATTAGTTTTCCAAAAACCCCTGAATTGAGGTTTGCACTGCAAGTACTTAATTAAGGGCAGTAAAAATCTTTCCAAAAATATATTTGACTCCTATTAGATATAGGATACCTAGAAACCACAAAAATATAATTTTAAAAGTTATTTTCCTATTTTATTTAAAAGCTTTTTCTTAAGGACAGAAATAGTCTTTAATAGGGAAAAATTATTTTATTGTTTTAAAAATATTTGACAAAAATCAGGGAAACTCAATGGACATATATTGTCCATATATAAGAGTTTCAACACATGGTCATGTTCAAAATATTGGTCAAATCCCTCAAAAACCCTTTTTAGATATTTCAAGCTTTTGAAATATTTACAAAGGAAATATTCTCCAAAAATTCCAAGAAAATTCTAGCATGTCACATATGATATGTTTGATGATCTTGACAAGTATCATGTCATGGAGAATAGTACAACTCCATGAAATCCCCTCAAAACCATTTCTGTCCATTTTGAAGTTTGAGCAACTTTACATTGCCAAACATGTCCAAATGTTCTCAAACCTTGTGAAAATGCTCAAATGGTCTAATCATTCATCTAGACCAAATTTCACAAGTTGGAGAAAATTTTACATTGATCAAAGTGCCCCAAAACCCTTCCTGTCCAGAACCAAATTTGAACAACTCTACATTGGCAACTTTCTCATTTTGATCTCAACTTTTGTGGACATGTTCAGAGCCTCTAATGATGACACTACACCAAGTGGTGCATCAAGGAGAATAGATTTGCATGACTAAATCTTGGAAAATCCATTTCTTTTCATTTCTAGGGTTCACAAAAGTTGCATTGGCTACTTTTCCCAAATGAGCTCAATCTTGGTGGAACCTCTTATTTTCTCATGCCATTTTACCCCGTCAAGCCTCATGACAAGGGAAGACCATTTGCTTGCCCAAACCTACATCAGACACCTTCTGGCAGAAACTTAAAATGCATGCTTTGGCCATTTCCACTAATCTCCATTAGCTGAACTTCTTCCCACAACCTCTCCTAGTCCCCCTCTACCTGTGGTGTGCTCCCCTGCCCGAGAGGCCATGATGAAGGGGGGCATGGATCCACTTTCCTTCTCTGGACAGTAGCATTTTCACTCTCTCTCCACCCTCCTCTCCTCTACTGGCTCCCCAAGGCATCCAATGCCTTTTTCCACATTGTTTACTCCCCCCTGCAGCCACTAGACACAAGTGGATGCGCGAGTGCGCGTGGAAAAGCCGCGCATGCCGGCCAAAGACACGCTCTGGAGCACGCTACCGTGCTCCTGACCGTTGACACGGTGCTCCCGTCCACCTCGAGCCTCCCCCTCGCGCCAGTCGAGGTCCTCGACGTCCGCAACACGACAGCCGTGCAGGCCCCACTCTCTCCCTCTCTCTCTCACCCCCTGCTGCTCGTGCCCGACGTCGCCCGGCTCGGCCAATGCCCGGCCTCGCACGTGCGAGCACCAGAGCCTCGCCCCGCTCCCTCTCTCTCTTCCTGGCACCCTACGCAACGCCCACGAGCGCCGCAGACAGCCCCAAGCCTCCTCCCGTGGCCACCACGGCCATTTCCGCCGATGCCCATAGACCTCGTCCACGGTGAGCCATGGCTTCGCTATCTAAGGCCGCCCGAGGTCTCTCTCTGGAGCCCTTTCGCTCTCTCACCCTCCCGTATGTCACCCAGACCCAGCCAACCCTCTCGCCGCGCCCTCCGTCGCTCCCCATGGCCGGAGCCGAGCCGCCGGACTCCGCCTAAATTTGCGCCCACCTCTCCTCCTCCCTCCCTCTGGACCGCACTAGAGCATCACCACCATCACCGCGAGCCCCTCCCGTGCTTCTCCCTCTCCTCCCGGTGGCCGTAGCATCGTAACCGCCGCCGCCGCCGACCTCCTCCGCTGCGGCCAATGTCGTGCTCGACCCTGAGCTCCTCGACGGTCGTGCCACCCATGGACGGGCGCGGCATCACCTCCTGAGCACGCCGGTGGGCAGAACATCGCCGGAGATGCCCTGTAGCACCAGCGACCGGCGTCGAGCACCTCCTTTATCTCCTGTCGCACCCGCGCGGGAGGTGGAGGACGAACCTGACAGGCGGGCCCCGCTCGTCAGTGGCCCAGCCACGGGGCCACGCTGGCAAGTGGAGGCGCATTCGGTTTCTCCCGCGTCCCCGCAGCGAAGGCGTACTTCGGCTGGGTGCCTTCGACGTTGCCCTATCGCCCACGCGGCCGAGCAGCTGGGCCGGCCCACGGCTATCTCTCGCCGGTGCGCAGGATAAGGGTAATGCCCTATATTTCTTTTTATTATTTTTCCAGTGAGTTTCTAAAATCCATAAATAAATCAACAGAGCTCCAAATTTGATGATTCAAATTTCTAGTGACTCTATAAATCATGATCTACCTGGTGATGCAACATGCACATTTTTCCGGAAACCTTTCCTGCACAAATATTTATCAAACCCCATTTTCCATTTCTGTGATGAACTTTAGAAAATCACATAGAGTTAAAAATTGATCCAAATGCCATGATTCAAATTCCTAGATGTTTATAAGTTCATAACTTAGTTTATGAACATTTTTCTTAGTACTTTCTGTATCACCTCAAATAATGGTCTATTTCTTCATGTATAGCCAACTTTGCAAAATCATAGGATATTCATTTGAACTCCAAATCCAGAGAAACCAACTCCTAGGTGCTTCTAAAATCATGCCTTGTCAAATGGGTGCCTCTGCTCATTTTTGAAAATAATGTTTCTGTACACTTCTTACAAATCCATTAATCCCTTGACTCCATCATATTGAAATGTTCAGACATGTCCATTGATAAAATCCCAATGAAACCACTTTGGTCATCCCTCATATGACCAGAGGTATCCTAGAAAAGTCCAACTCATATTTTTAGAGCACTTTTATTTCCTGCCTTGTTGTGTTGCTTATTATGATTGTTTCCGATGTTAGTTGACGAAGTAGACGGGGTACTTGGAGAAGGACCAGAAGACTTGAAGACTCTGATGAACCAGGCAAGCAGCCCTTTGACCATGATGAACCCTTTTTATCATAGTAACATTTCTTTCCGTGATTGTTGAATGCATGATATCTTGAATGGCAACCTTGCTAGGTTTGCCTTCGTTGCATACCCCGTTGATACTTGGATTGATCATGACTCTATCCTTGTTTAGAGTTGTGTTGGTGGGTTGTAGAAATATGCTATAGTTGTTGGCTGAGCAAAAATTGGTCGGGGTTATGCATGGAAAGAAACCAAGTGTGGTTTGACATACTTGCAAATAGCCCAGTGGGTGCCACTAATGCCCCTGGGAGATGATGATGAACTAGGTCACTACTTGGGGGAGAGGTAGTGTACCGAGGCTTGATGAAAGTGTTGTTTACAAAGACGGATTAGATTTAAGATTTGTCGACTGTCCCAACCTTACATGCGCAACCACTCTACCCTTATATGGGAAAGGGCATTATTGATTACCTAGACCGATACTAGCTTGGAGCCCGCATTACTAGTGATGGGAGAGTTGTTGGTGCGCTCTCTCGGGACGGGGTCGTGCCAGGTAGGACGGCCATGACTGTTTTCACAGGGCACCGAACACACCGTTGGTACCCCGTGCTTGTGGTATGTGATGAATATGGGAGCGAGGCTCCACAACTTTATGATGTGAAATGTTAGGCACGGGGGTTACTACCAATCGAGTGGACTCCATGTTAGTGTCGTCTAGGGAAAGGTAGTGATCGGGTGCTTACCCCGGGTACTTGAGGTATCGCGGGTCGTGGATGACACGGAAGTTCCCCGGATCTTGTGGGTACAGTGTGCAACCTCTGCAGAGTGTAAAACTATTCGAATAGCCGTGTCCACGGTCAAGGACAGTTGGGCGGTGCTGCTTAGACTATGTCCATATGTTTCTGACAAACAACACCGTTTAGTGATATTGATGATGTGACTCGTGAGGAAGTCACGATGAGCTTGAGCATGAGTTGTTCATAACTCTTTCTCGATGTTGATGTCTGTAACCTCCTGATGCTTGTTGCAGACGCATTCCTATCCTTGATAAATGTTGATCATACTTACATGAGAAAAACTAGCTTTCCGCAACAATGCCAATTAAGCAGTAGAGCTTTGCATAATTATTTTGTTATCACTCTTGGGTTGCTTGCGAGTACATTCAAAGTACTCATTGGCTTGCCACTGGTTATTTTATTGGCCAGGCATGAAAGAACAGGATGTGATGAAGAATACTTCGGCGACGAACATGCGAACTAGGACGCTTTCCCAGTCAGAATGCCTGTAGGGTTAAGGCAGATGGCATGGGTCCAAGTTATCGACGAAGATTTCCGTTGCGATGTTATATTCAAGACTCGACCATAATGGTCCTACTTGGGCAATACGGTATGTATGGATGTAAGACTCTTGTTATTCAGCTTCTGTGTGTTCAGTGAGCATTGATCTCTGGGATCACTGTAGACGTGCATTCGGTGATCTCGACTTATGAGTCAGGGTCCCCACAGAAGGCTAACGTTGTAGCAGACGCGTTCAGCCGCAAGACCATGTCAATACTCTAATGACGGGAGAAATACCCAAGGAGTTAGCCGAGGATCTTCAAGAGCTATGTTTGGAAATAGTTCCGAGAGGCTATGTAGCAGCATTGGAGATTCAGTCTACTTTGATGGATAAAATCAGAGAAGCTCAAAAGGCAGATACGGAAGTCGCCTCCATTAAGGAATGGATGAGCAAGGGAAAGGCTAAAGGATTTCGTGAGGATGAGCACGATACCTTATGGTTTGATGACCGTGTTTATGTGCCCAATAATCCGGAGATCAGGAAGTTGATTCTGCAAGAGGCCCATGATTCACCATACTCGATTCACCCCGGAAATACAAAGATGTATTTGGATTTGAAGGAAACTTTCTGGTGGACCGGAATGAAGAAGGATATTGTAGAGTATGTAGCAGTTTGTGATGTATGTCAGAGGGTGAAGGCAGAACATCATAAGCCAGCTGGATTGTTGCAGCCATTGCCTATACCCGAATGGAAGTGGGATAAACTAGGCATGGATTTCATCACGGGATTGCCCAGGACTCGTTCAGGCTATGACTCGATTTGGGTTGTAGTCGATCATTTGACGAAGGTAGCTCATTTCATCCCAGTAAAGACTACCTACAGCAGTGCCAAATTGGCTAAGATATACATGACAAGGATTGTATGTTTGCATGGAGTTCTGAGGAGTATCGTATCAGATAGAGGAACCCAATTCACCTCAAAGTTCTGGAAGCAGTGGCACGAAACATTGGGAACCAGGCTGGAGTTTAGCACAGCTTTCCACCCACAGACAGATGGACAGACCGAGAGGGCCAATCAGATTTTGGAGGATATGCTTAGAGCTTGTGTTTTGGATTATGGATCAAGTTGGGATGACAACTTGCCATATGCGGAGTTTTCTTACAACAACAGTTATCAATCCAGTTTGAAGATGGCCCCTTTTGAAGCCTTGTACGGAAGAAGGTGCAGAACCCCGTTATTGTGGGATGAGGTTGGAGACCGCCAGTTGTTTGGACCAGATTTGATTAAGTAGTCCGAACAGAAAGTAAAGTTGATTCGTGGCAGGCTGAAGGTAGCTCAGTCAAGGCAGAAGAGCTATGCAGATGCAAAACGCAAGGGGACAGAATATGAAGTCGGGGACAGAGTTTATCTACGAGTATCTCCGAGGAGTTAAACGTTTTGGAGTTAAAGGAAAGTTAGCGCCACATTTTGTGGGGCCATACAAGGTTTTGGAACGCATGGGAGAAGTAGCGTACAAGTTGGAATTACCTGAGGGATTGTCAGGAGTTCATGATGTGTTCCATGTTTCACAATTGAAGAAGTGCCACACAGAGATGGTGATATACCACTGAGAGATACAGTGCCACTGGAAACGATTCAGTTGAAAGAAGATTTGACCTATGAAGAGAAACCAGTTAAGATTCTGGATTATGCCAGCAAAGTTACCCGCAATAAGGTTATCAAGTTTTGCAAAGTTCAGTGGAGCCACCACACCGAGGAGGAAGCCACCTGGGAGCGAGAGGAAGATCTGCTCAAGGACCACCCTCACCTATTTCCTAGCCAACCCGAATCTCGAGGGCGAGATTCATCTTAAGGGGGGTAGGTTTGTAACATCCCAAATTTTCAATTTGGAATGTTATACATAGATCATCATTGCATATCATATTTTGTTGCATTGTTGGCTCGATCCTAGAAATTCTACGCAACTCAAGGACCCGCGGAGAGAGTTGGGGATTTCGTTATTTTCATATTTGAGTTTTCTCAAATTTTGAAAATAGGATCGTTTGGTTTTATTTATTTTATCTTCAATTATTTCTACTACCAAAAATTCAGAGATGGAATAAAATGACTTTCCCAAAATAAGGAAATAATGAAGATTTAATAAAAAAATCAAATAAGATTTTATTTTGGAGTTTTCGCCTTTTATTTGATTTTAGGAAAATGCGCATTTTCCAAATTGCATTTAGGCCCCAAATAAATGTTCATCTTGTCCGGCTTGATTTTAGAAGCCGGGGAAATTTTATTTCGGGATTTCTGGAGTCCGTTTAGTATTTCTTTTTATTTTCCTTCTGCGCGGAATTATTTTAGAAAAAAAAACGCGCAACCGACCTACGGGCCGTGCCTGAGCGGGACTCCGCTCGGGGGGGGGGCACTATAAATAGCGCCGCCCGGGCGCCCTGGACCAGCCGCCCGACCCTGCCAGCCCGCGCCGCCGCCAGCCCACGCCGCCGCCGCCGACCCACACCGCAAACCCTAACCCTAGCCGCGCCGCCCGCCCGATCCGCCGCCGCCGCCGCGAGCGCCGCCGCCCGCCGTCGCCGGACCCCGCCGGACTTCGCCGCCGCCGCCGCCGAGGTTCGCCATCGCCTCAATCCGCGTGCCGCCAGTTTTTTAAAAACCGGGCGGTTTTATTACGGTTTTTTTTCGTTTTTTTCGTTTTTTCCGTTAGATCGGTTTTATTTTTGGTTTAGTTTAATTAGCGAGCGTTCGCTCGTTCGTTCGTTTTAACGAACATGTTCGTAAGATTAGTTTAGTTAACGAACATTCGTTCGTTGACCCGTTCGTCGTTTTCCTTTTTTCTCGGATTTAATCCGCGATTTTTCTGATCGCGATTCTTGATCCGATTTTCGTTTTAGTATAACTTTTCGCTCGTTTATCGGAATCAGGCGATTCAAGCGCCTGGAGTTTCGTCTCGAAACCCTCTTTCCAAATAATATACTTAAACAAGTTTTTGCTTCTGTAAAACTTGACTTAGATCCAGATTAGTAAAACGAAGCTGTTTTCTTTCGCCGTTTGACTTTCGTTGCTTTATTCGATTTGTTTCTTTGGCAAAACCGGAGTTCTTAAGTTGACCAATCTGGTTAGATCTTTTATTCAAGTTTTACTTGTGCATTTAGATGAGTACTTATTGTATGCTTGTTTGTTTGTCTGCGATAGAATACCCGGAGTCCGCCGCCTGTTACTTCGAGTCTCTAGGTCTCGCGAATCATCAGCAAGGCAAGTAACACTTGATCATACCTTTCTACTACCCAGTTTTTATGCATTAGATCAATCCTCTAACATTGCATGATTAGGATCTAATTAAGTTGTGGGTTGGGAAGTAGATGAGGTAGTACCTATTACCTCTTTTATTAACAAACCTTTGGGAGTTACTTCTATGTTTGCTTATTATGCCATGCTATGCTAGTAGACGTGGATTGGGTGAGTGAATGTCCATGACAGATGTGAGATTGTTAATTAATGGTTTATTTAAGGTGGCAACTTAAACACACATCTGGGTGGATTGAGGCACCTGTTTTCTAGCAGGACTTGCCTGTATTTCTTCGGACCGCCACCCAGGCTCAAAGGGATCGTGAGATTATTCAAACTAGAAACTTCCATGTGCAGCCACATGCTATTATGGGCTCTAGCATAGTTGACTAAGTTGTGCAAACTCTTACGAGTTGGACTAGCAGATGTAGGGGATGTAGGTTGGTACGGTCTACCCCTCATGTAAGGTGTTAGTGCTTCTGAAAGACTATGTCTCGGTCATCCGTTTCTCAAACACCATGTAGTGCGGGAAACCAAGCGAAGGCGATCGAGTCATGTGGGGAAAAGTGCGCAAACCTCTGCAGAGTGTATAAACTAATCATGGTTAGCCGTGTCCCCGGTTATGGACATCTTGAGTATCTAGTACCTGGATATCATGTGAATCTCATCATGTTACTTCTAATTAAATACTGTTGGGTTTTCATGAGTACTTTTAATTGGAATTGAGAATGCTGTCAACCATTCTCAATGTTTAACAACCACCATGATAGTTAAATAACTTTATTCCTTTGCAGTAGGGAAAATTTGGCTTTATGCAAAAACTGTAACCATATAGCTTTACCACCAGCCAAATATGCATGTAGTATAGCCTATTTCCATTGTTATTCTCTATGTGTTACATTGCCAGCATATTCCATGTGCTGACCCATTTTCGGGCTGCAACATTTCATGTTGAAGACTTTTGAGACGACGAGTAAGATGTCTTAGGTCGTGGTTCTATACTCAGTGATGCCGTTGAAGTTGATGGACTCACTTATCTTCCAAGCCTTCCGCTGTTATCGTTTTAGATGGCCTTAAGCCATATTTATTTCAATAAGTTCTCTTTTGAGACATTCGATGTAATAAGTGTGTGATTGCTACTCTGTTATAAATCCTCCAAGTACTGTGTGGTGTCAGCATTACTGATCCACGGATGACACTGAGCACAGAGATCGGACTGTTTGAGGTCTGGTCGCTACATGCTTGGGTGCTGCCCTTCCTTGGACAAACCTCCCACTTATGATTAAGCCCTCTCGCAAGCATCCGCAACTACGAAAGAATAACTAAGATAAATCTAAGCATAGCATGAAACATATGGATCCAAATCAGCCCCTTATGAAGCAATGCATAAACTAGGGTTTAAGCTTCTGTCACTCTAGCAACCCGTCATCTACTTATTACTTCCAAATGCCTTCCCCTAGGCCCAAATCATGGTGAAGTGTCATGTAGTCGACATTCACATAACACCACTAGAGGAGAGAAGCATACATCTCATCAAAATATCGAAAAAATACCAAATTCACATGATTACTTATAACAAGACTTCTACCATGTCCTCGGGAACAAACGTAACTACTCACAAAGCATATTCATGTTCATGATTAGAGGACTATTAATTATCATTAAGGATCTAAACATATGATCTTCCACCAAATAAACCAACTAGCATCAACTACAAGGAGTAATCAACACTACTAGCAACCTGCAGGTACCAATATGAGGTTTTGAGACAGAGATCGCATACAAAAGGTGAACTAGGGTTTGAGAGGAGATGGTGCTGGTGAAGATGTTGATGGAGATCGACCCCCTCTCGATGAGAGGATCGTTGGTGATGACGATGGCTTTGATTTCCCCCTCTCGGAAGGTTTCCCCGCCAGAACAGCTCCATCGAAGCCCTGGATTAAATGGTTCTGCCCAGGTTCTGCCTCGAGACGGCGACGCTTCGTCCCGAAAGCTTGCTTCTGATTTTTTTTTCAGGTCAAAACACACCATACAGCAGAAGATGGGCATCGGGGGCCTGCCAGGTGGCCCACAAGGCAGGGGGCGCGCCCCCCGCCCTTGTGGATGGCAGGTGGCCCCCCTCTTGTGCTTTCTTTACCCAATATTTTTTATTAATTCCAAAATGACTCTCCATGAAGTTTCAGGACTTTTGGAGTTGTGGAGAATAGGTCTCTAATGTTTGCTCCTTTTCCAACCCAGAATTCCAGCTGTCAGCATTCTCCATCTTCATGTAAACCTTGTAAAATAAGAGATAAAAGGCATAAGTATTGTGCTAGTGTGTGTAATAATAGCCCATAATGCAATAAATATCAATATAAAAGCATGATGCAAAATGGACATATCAACTCCCCCCAAGCTTAGACCTCGCTTGTCCTCAACCGAAAGCCGAAATCAAAAAATATGTCCACATGTTTAGAGGTAGAGGTGTCAGTAAAATAAAATATGGACATGAGGGCATCATGATCATCTTTAGAACAACAACATATATTGTCATATAATTTCTTATGCCAAAGTAACAATTCATTCACAAGCTAAAGTATGAATCAGAAATTTCAATGAAAACTAACAAACTATGATCTTAGTCAATGAAGCAATTACAATTTATCATAACATCAGAAAGAGTCAATTTAAAGCTTTTCAGCAAGTCCACATACTCAACTATCATTTAGTCTTTCACAATTGCTAACACTCAAGCGATACTTATGGGTCCAAAGCTTCAATCGGACATAGAGAAATATAGGGGCTTATAGTTTCACCTCCCAACCTTTTACCTCAAGGGTAATGTCAACAATAATACTTTATGATAACCTACATCCGAGTGGATATATGTATCTGGATCTCTCCAACACATAGTGCTTGCCAAAAGGAAAAAAGTGTAAAAAGGAAAGGTGAAGATCACCATGACTCTTGTATAAGGGTAGAAGATAAAAGTAAAAGATAGGCCCGTCGCAGAGGGAAGCAGAGGTTGTCATGCGCTTTTATGGTTGGATGCACAAAATCTTAAGGCAAAAGAACGTCACTTTATATTGCCTCTTGTGATAAAGAACTTTATTATGCAGTCTGTCACTTTTATTTCTTCCATGTCACAAGTTCGTATAAAGCTTATTTTCTTCACACTAATAGATCATACATAATTAAAGAGCAATTTTTATTGCTTGCACCGATGACAACTTACTTGAAGGATCTTACTCAATCCATAGGTAGGTATGATGGACTCTCATGGAAAAACTGGTTTAAAGGGTGTTTGGATGCACAAGTAGTATCTCTACTTGGTGCAAAGTATTTGGCTAGCATAAGAGAGAAAATCAAGCTCAACATGTTGGAGGATCCATGACAATATAACTTCTATTCAGATATAAGAAAACATAAGCCATTATGTTGTCTTCCTTGTCCAACCTCAACTTTTTAGCATGTCATATTTTAATGAGTGATCACAATTACAAAAGATGTCCAAGATAGTATATTTACATGTAAACCTCTCTTTTCTTTATTAATTCCTATTAATTGCAACAATGACCAAAACTATGTTTGTCTACTTTCTCAACAACTTTTATTCATCATACTTTTTATATGTGCAGTCATTACTCTCCATAAGATCACTATATGATCTTTTTATTTCTTTTTATTCTTTCTTTAATTCCCTCAAGATCATAACAAGCAAGCAAAGCCCTTAACTCAAAACTACCGTTTATCATATAGCTCACAGACTCGATTACATAGATAGACCTCGAAACAAAACTCAAAGCTAGATCATACTGAAATTTTTTGTTCTACTATATCAAGATATAACTAAAAGGATCGAACTAACAAAACGATAAAAGTAAAGATGTGATGGTGATACGATACCGGGGCACCTCAACCAAGCTTGGCAGTTGTCAAGGGGAGTACCCACACCCATGTATTTATGTCTTTTTCTTCGGAGGTGGTGATGATGGAGTTTTTGATGTAGTAGGCTTGTCATCCATCTTCCAAGACATAGGCTCACCATCATAGAAAGATAAACGAGTCTCCGGGATCCTCAAATCTGCAGCCAAACTCATCCTCTTAAATCTGTATTCATACTCATAGTTTTGTTTTGCAGGTCATAGGTCTGGGCTTGGAGATGCTCCATTTTCTCATGAAGCTTGAAGATGGCCTCCCCGATGTTCTTGGCATCCAGCTTGTGATTTTTGGTGAACTCCGCGATCATCAAGTGATTGGCTATGATTCCACGTTCCACCATCCCTTGACACTTGAAAACTTGCTGCTCCATTGCTTCGAGTCTTGTCTCCATGCCTCCGGTCTTCTTTGGCCCCTCAACATCGCGGATGTGCAACACCCCCTCACGTATCTCAATGGTTTGAGGGTGTTGCAGCACCTCTGCAAGGTAGGGGTTGATGACCTTCTCAAAATACTTGTCCTTGGGGGCGCTTGGAGA
Organism: Triticum aestivum; assembly: GCF_018294505.1. Lineage (NCBI taxonomy): Eukaryota > Viridiplantae > Streptophyta > Magnoliopsida > Poales > Poaceae > Triticum > Triticum aestivum. The sequence continues at coordinate 241,075,285 of NC_057798.1, forward strand.
TGTCATGGTGATCTAGATCTGTCAGAAAAACAACTCGAAACAAGAACAGAGGGTTTTGTCGTGGTACGGTGGTCAAAACCTTCGAGAGATTATATAATGAATTTTTACCGACCAAAAGAAGTATTGTGCAAGAAAACAGAGTCCGAAGGGCACATGAGGTGGCCATAACGCAGGGGGGCGCGCCCTCCACCCTTCTGGTCTCCCCGTGTCTCTTTCAGACTGCTTTTAATTTTTCCTATTTTTTTAATATTCCAAAACGGAGAAAAATTACTATTAGAACAGTTTTGGAGTCGGTTTACTTACCGTACCACATACCTATTCCTTTTCGGATCTGAAACGTTCTGGAAAGTATCCCTTATGTACTCCTTCGGTGTTATGGTATTAATTATATTTGTCTCAACATTTATGGGAGTACTTGAGATATAATATTTGATTCTTTGACCGTTTACCACCTTTGGATTTGTGCCTTCGGCGTTGTTGATTTTGATGGCACGGGAATGATAGACCTCCTTGATAATGTAAGGACCTTCTCATTCAGAGAGAAGATTTCCTGCAAAAAATCTTAAACGAGAGTTGTATAGCAAAACATGATCACCTATATTAAACGCATGCTTTTTTATCCTTTTGCCATGCCATCTTTTAACTTTTTCTTTAAACAACTTGGCATTCTCATAGGCTTGTGTTCTCCATTCATCAAGCGAGCTAATGTCAAATAACCTCTTCTCACCAGCAAGTTTGAAATCATAGTTGAAAGATCAAGGATGTCGCCTAGAGGGGGGGGGGTAAATAGGCGCTTTAAAATAATTACGGTTTAGGCTTGAACAAATGTGGAATAAACCTAACGGTTAATTTGTCAAGCACAAAACCTAAAACAACTAGGCTCACCTATGTGCACAAACAACTTATGCTAAGCAAGATAAGCAACTATGTGATAGCAAGATATATGACAAAGAACAATATGGCTATCACAAAGTAAAGTGCATAAGTAAAGGGCTCGGGTAAGAGATAACCGAGGCACGCGGAGACGACGATGTATCCCGAAGTTCACACCCTTGCGGATGCTAATCTCCGTTTGGAGCGGTGTGGAGGCACAATGCTCCCCAAGAAGCCGCTAGGGCCACCGTAATCTCCTCACGCCCTCGCACAATGCAAGATGCCGTGATTCCACTAAGGGACCCTTGAGGGCGGTCACCGAACCCGTACAAATGGCAACCCTTGGGGGCGGTCACCGAACCCGTACACTTTGGCAACCCTTGGGGGCGGTCACCGGTACCCGTCAAATTGCTCGGGGCGATCTCCACAACCTAATTGGAGACCCCGACGCTTGCCCGGAGCTTTACACCACAATGATTGAGCTCCGAACACCACCAACCCTCTAGGGCGCCCAAGCACCCAAGAGGAACAAGCTCAAGGGCACCAAGCACCCAAGAGTAATAAGGTTCTCAAACTTCACTTCCACGTATCACCGTGGAGAACTCAAATCGATGCACCAAATGCAGTGGCAAGGGCACACGGAGTGCCCAAGTCCTTCTCTCCCAAATCCCACCAAAGCAACTAATGCTAGGGAGGAAAATGAGAGGAAGAACGAAAGAAGAACGAAGAACTCCAAGATCTAGATCCAAGGGGTTCCCCTCACATAGAGGAGAAAGTGATTGGTGGAAATGTGGATCTAGATCTCCTCTCTCTTTTCCCTCAAAAACTAGCAAGAATCCATGGAGGGATTGAGAGTTAGCAAGCTCGAAGAAGGTCAACAATGGGGGAAGAACACGAGCTCAAAGGATAAGGTTCAATGGGGAAGAAGACCCCCTTTTATAGGACCTCCCGAATCCAACCGTTATGTGCTCAGGTCGTGCACAAGCGGTACTACCGCTTGGAGGAGCGGTACTACCGCTTAGCACGCTCAAAACAGCCCAATCGAGAGAGAAAACACGAGTTTTTGGTCCGGGGCGGTACTACCGCTTAGGAGCCACGGTAGTACTGCTCTGGAGCGGTACTACCGCTCAGGAGCCGCGGTAGTACCGCTCTAGAGCGGTAGTAAAAAATTACATCCGCTCTAGTCGCGGTAGTACCGCTGCAGCCTTCACCAAAACAGCCACAACTTTTGCAAACGGACTCCGAATTCAACGAAACCAAGTTTGTTGGAAAGCTAACGACAAGGGCTAACACAATCTTGAATAGAAATACCAATAATAAGCAAATGAGAAAAGGCCCAAAGAAAATGGTGAGAACCCTTCCTCGGAGAAGACCGGTAAAACCTCCAACACCGAAAACATCATAGAAGACGCATGCAAACTCCGTTTTCGATGAACTCAAGCTTGTCATCAAGATGACCATAAGCTCTAAGACTCACAAAGAGAATCAAACAAGAACCAAGAAACATGATGCAAGGATGCAATGGTTTGAGCTCTCTACGAATGATACGATCAAGCAACTCATCGAGAGCCCCCCTTGATAGTACGGCAATCGATCCTATAACCCGGTCTCCCACAACTACCATGAGACCGGTAAAATAGAAAACCTATCAAGGGCAAACCTTTGCCTTGCACATGGTCCACTTGAGCTAGATGATGACGATCTTCACTCCCTCAAGTTGGACCACCTTTCTTGATTGTGTTGGCTCGATGAAGACTAGATGATTGCTCCCCCATAGTCCACTATGGGTGAGCCACTCTTCGGCTCATCTTCACAAGTCCATTGACACCACAATGGATGGAAAGATTCAAGCACTTGATCTCTTCGTGATGCTCCACTTGAACTTGCACACGGCAATCTTGATGACGATCACCACTTGATGTCATCCTTTCCATGGGTTGTATGATATCTTCCTCTTGATGCAAGCCCATGGATACGTACCTAACCCCACATAGAACTCTCACATAGACCATGGGTTAGTACACAAAGTGCAATGGACAATGCTTACCATACCATGGGATCACTTGATCCCTCTCGGTACATCTTCTACGCTTTGTGAGTTAATCAACTTGATTCACTATTGACTTAGTCTTGATCAACCTTGAATCTTTGAAACTCTCTTCATTTGGATGATGTATTGAAGGTAAACATGAATGATCACACAACCTTCTTCTTCAAGACATGCTTGCAATAAGCTCAACACTCGCATGACCAATCTTTGGATAATTCCTTAATAGCACCTTGGTCAACTCATAAACTCCTTGAAACCAACACATGGACTTCAAGAAAAGCCTATGGACAAATCCTTCAAATATAACTCAAGACAACCATTAGTCCATAGAGATTGTCATCAATTACCAAAACCAAACATGGGGGCACCGCATGTTCTTTCAATCTCCCCCATTTTGGTAATTGATGACAATCACTTTCAAGAGAGTTTATACAAGGAATTATGCATCACCATGCAATGCAACAACCAATGATGCATGAGAATGAGATGCAAATTCTTAGGAACCAAAACCAAAGCAAGGAGAAAACTCAAAAGACTTCTCCACCAAACTCTCTGAAACTCCTCCGCCATTGGCATCGATTGCCAAAATGGGTGAAAAGCTAAGAAGGCCAAAATAAAAGGTGTTCCTCCATAAATTGTGTATTTCTCAACAAGAGAGTGGAATGCAATACACATATCCAACTGCCAATACTTGGAGGAAGACAAACTATATTGAGGCCCAAAGATTGCAATAAAAAGATATGACACAAAGACATAACAAAGAGAGACACAAGCAATCAGAAGATACCAATTGAAGCAAGCAATCAACGGATATCAATTGAACCAACTAGACCAATGATCCTACATGCCACAAGAATAAAGAAATTATGATAAGCGCAAAGGAGTGTTCTAAAGAAACTAGAGAAGCTCCCCATGATTTGTGCACACATAAGAATTTTTGAATTTGAATACAAAGTGCACAAAATAGGATCATAGCTCCCCCAAAATCAATAGAAACTCACATCCAGTGCAAGTGAGCATATGGGAAACAAAGCCTAGGACTTGCAACAAGCACATGATTGAGCAACATGTAACAGAGGTGACTTAAGAATGGGCTCAACCAAAAAGATGTGTGTGAGTCAAGGCAATGCATTAGAGAAGACTAATGTACGGATGAGCATTACGCATCAATATAGTCTTGAAAGAATGAGATACACGGTGCAAGGCATGTCATTCCCACACACAACTAGCAACCGGGTTCACAAGCTCACAATAGGCATAAGAGAACCTATGCTTGTGACAACCCGTGGTGAAGATAGACGAAGAGAGGCTCATCAAGACGAGGGATACCAAATAAGATGGCAAAAGCCTCGTAAAGATAAGCAAGAGGAAAATAATCTTCACCACACAAGAGTGCAACAAGATGCAACGATAGAGGACACGCACTCAAGGCAAAAGCTTTCACGGAGCCACCAAAGAAATAACATAAGAAAGACAGGGTGGACGTGAAAGAAAGGATATCAACTAGAGATGTAATTTCTCTCAAGTGTATAAGGTTCTATGTAGACGAAATCTTGATGATATATATATCTACAAAGAAGGATGTACACCCGAAATAGTTACAACACGAAGGAACAAGATATCCACAAGGAAGTCATAAATATACCAATAAGATATTTGCTTGGAAGCATAGCACTTGGCTAGATATGGTCTTATTGTATATAAATGAAGTCCAATCACACAACCATCAAAGACATCACAACTAGCAACAAGAGATCATCGTTGGGATGCTTTGAGAAAGGAAACAAGTATCACAAGATATGAAATGAATATCATGCCAAGATGCAACCTACACAAGGTTGAATGCAAGAAGGGAAAGCATGAATAGATACTTGTTACCGAGATATCATTGGAAGGAAGTAGTAGATACCAATTGAAGGTAGATAGTTGTTCATTGATCATCCTAGCTTGACTCCAATATGCACATGGTGACAACACCTTCCTTGAGAGTGAGCCGAGCATCCAATGCATCTCCAAAAGTTCCTAGAAGAACAACACAAACTAAACGGTACCCAAACTCATCGGGACCAAATAGTTAGAAACACCAATACATAGGACAAACTCCACATAAATATGTGCATATAGATATGAAAATGAATTTCATGCACATCTCATCCAAATTGAGACTAGGTGGAGTTTCCGCTATATATTGAGTCAAAGAAAGAAAGCATGCCAAATGAAATACATGAAGTAAACATGCATGCTCAAGACTTTCAAAACCCGAAACCAAAAGACAAAGAAATGCCAAGTGAAAAGGATACCAAATGGAGAAATCATCACTTGGAAGATATCATTAAAGATACATCAAGGAATGAGATATCCATTGATACACACTAAACTAAAGATGTCAAACTCCCAAAGAGAGGATGGTTCCAAACAAACCAAGCTCTCGACAAAGTTTCATGATGGCACAAAGTACCAAAAAGAAATGGCTTGCCTTCCACCAAAACACACTTGATAAGGATCACAAGAAGAGTGTTCTAAAGAAAATAGAATAGCTCCCCCACGAGTTGTGCATTATATAGGATTTGTATTTGAATACAAAATGCACAAGGTGGGATCACCGCTTTCACTATATCTAGAAAACACTAGACAAGAACAAGAAATAAACAAGATCCACAAGTGGTATGGAAGACACGGGAGTTGACACAAACCTTGGCAAGAGAAAAGGCAAGTAAAACAAAAGCCAATGTAAAGATGATCAACAAATTCTACCACACATAAGACTACCAATTGTCAAAGACAAGAAGTATTTGGAAATAATTCCCGGTGGTAGATAACAAGGATATCCGACATCATCTTCACACCAAACACAAGCAAATTGCAACTTGTAGAGCTAACATGCCACCTAGGAACAAGATAATCTACAATATCAATTCTAGGTGACAATATCTCAAATGTACACATTTTCTAGGCTTGTAATATGCACTTAGCATATTACTCCCCCATAATGTGATACCAATAAGAACTTAACAAGAGGCAATAAGAGGAACAAACAAGAGATAATTAATGGACTATTTAGAATTTGAATTTCTCATGAGAGATATACCACCAAGCGACTAGATAATCTTGTAATGTCAATACTAGATGGTATTCCTCATGTACACACATTTATAGGATTGTGAGGTGCACAAAGCACATCACTCCCCCAAAATGGGATGTTCCATTAATCTCTCACATGAGCCAACTAGGATACAAACAAGAAGCAAAAAGGCTCAACGCACAACACACATGTACATGATGTGCAAACCAACACACACATACTTGATTGCTCAAGATAAGCAAGTTGGAAGCACAACATATACAAACACATGCAAGGAACAAAACCAAACACATGCAAGGGGGGGCAAGTAACTTTCAAAGTAAACAATTTAAGTACAAGTTACCGCAAGGAGGCACATTGGATATAAGATAGAAACTTGATAATCCAATTGACTTGGCTTGAGACAATAAGAATGATGAAGTCCCCTTAATTCTTCGTAATGTAGCCAAGTCTCCAATGCCCTCCAACCAACACCTATTGATCAAGTTTGAGCTTGGTGGTCCCCAACCGAGTTGGGTCCTAAGAGGTTAGTCACAGTAGGCTTGGCTACCCAAATGGTTCTTTTCTTGACACCACTTTGAGTACCAACAAACTTGGCAAACACATTGCCAACCTTATCCTTCCCAAGAGAATAGACATCATCAATAATAATTGGGTTGGATAAGTTACCACTAGTGCATGAAGAAGCGAGGTGACCTTTCTCACGGCATAGGTAGCAACGTCTACTCTTCACTTTCTTCTCACTTGATTTCTCAACTTGAGAAGCATTAACTTGAGTCTTCTTGGGAAGAGGCCTTTCTTCAACTTGAGGTTGAGCATGTGATTGAACTTGTGCCCTCTTCCCTTGTTGCTTGACACTAATGGCCTTCTTCTTCAATGGGCAAGATCTAACATGATGCCCTTCTACTTTGCACTTGAAGCAAACAATCTTGGCCGAATTCTTGACTTGTTCTTGGCCCTTCTTTTTGTTCATCTTGGACTTCTTCTTCTTATTGGAGTTGAATCCAAGTCCACCTTTGTCATTGGGGGATTTTTGCACACTCAAGATATTGTTGAGTGTGGATTTCCCTTGATGACTCTTTTCCAAGTCTTTCTTCAAAGAAGTGACTTGGGCCTTGAGCTCTTTGATTTCCTCTACATGGTTAGTCTCAACACAAGTACTAGAGGAAGTATAAGCTTCATCGTTAGAGCAACAAGGCAAGGAAAGCAATTCATCACAAGATGTACCAACATTGTGAGTAGATGAATTACAAGGACTAACACATGGCAATATACTATTTTGACTAGAAGTAGTGCTAGTATCCACATGAGGCTCACTAGATGTTACCTTGGCAATCATGGCCTCATGAGCTATCTTTAGCACACTATGGGATACTAGAAGATCATCATGAGAGCTTGAGAGCTTTTCATGACTTTCTTCCAATTTCTCATAATTGCTAGATAGCACCTCAAGTTGAGTCGTAGCTCAACATTCTCCTTCAAAATGGATGCTTCACAAGTAATAGAGTTAGTAGCACAAGCATCATCATTTACAACAATAGGAGAGGACAACTTGGCAAGCTCTTTTAAATAAGAAGCTTCAAGTTGGGCATGAGACTCGGTGAGTTTGATGAGCTCACCCTTGATGACCCTTGAGCCATTTTCGAGGTGCTCAAAATCCTCAAGGAGTCTAGCATGAGAAACTTCAAGCTTAGCATTTTTAGTTTTGAAATCATTGGCCACCTCAAGAGCTCTATCATGAGATTCCCTCACTCTAGATAATTCTAGAGCAAAAGTCTCCTCAAGAGATTCGGAGGTGGTTTGTTCATGTTCAAGAGCTTGAGATAGCTCCGCGATCTCATTTGCGTAATCACGCCCATGAGCTTCCATTTTCTCAATGGTGACCTCATGCTCCTCGAGATGAGATTCCAACTCCTCAATATATTTCTTGCCCTCAATGGCAATGGACATAATTTCCATGAAGTTGGAATGAGCAATTTTATTTTTATGAAGAGCTTTAAAAACCATTTCCCCCTTAATTTTTAAGGAGGCAACATTATCATTCTCTTCATCATAATCAACATCATCATCATTCTTGCCATTATCAATATCATCACAAGATATATTGGGATTCAAATTGGGAGATACCTTTGAGGCCTTGGCCATAAGGCAAAATGCAATAGATGATGATGTAGGATCCATTGAAGCACCATAAAACACCACATCTTGTTCCATGGAGTGTTGGCTTTCCTCTACATTGTTAGCACAACAATTCGAGGAAATAGATGCATTTTTATCATGGCAACAAGACATAGCAAGCATATCATCATGAGATTTAGTCAAGCAATTTCTACATGATATGCAAGGACTATCAACACAAGCATGTGAAACATTTGGAGTGCTAGAAGTGTTAAAGTCCAAAGATGAAGCATTGCAATAAGAAAGTGATGAAGGATTATCAATAATAAGCACACTATCATCATTGCAATGAACACCACTACTCACCATGTCATTACCTTGTGGCGAACCACATGTAGGTGAAGTAGAAGAAGTTGAGAACACAACACGGCCGGAGGTGGGGGAGAACAATCATCCTTACAAAACTTGGACACGCCATATTTATCTTGAAGCTTTGTCCACAACTCATGAGCATCCCGGAACGGCATGAGTTGAAATATAACTACATTGCTCAAAGCATCGAAAAGCACATTAGAAGCTTGAGCATTGAGATAAGAGTTTTTCTCATCCTCTAAAGATAATCTTTGGGGATCCTTTGGAGGAGAAAAACCCATATCTACAATTCGCTCTAAATTTGGGTCCATGACCCTAAAGAGATTAAGCATGCGAATTACCCAAACATCAAAATTTGTGCCATCGAAACCTAGAGTGTCAGAGAACCCTAATCCCCTAGTCGACATCTTTACTCTCTAGGCGGTTAAGCCCAACAAAGAGAGACGAGGCTCTGATACCAATTGAAATATCGTGGATGTCGCCTAGAGGGGGGGTGAATAGGCGCTTTAAAATAATTACGGTTTAGGCTTGAACAAATGCGGAATAAACCTAACGGTTAATTTGTCAAGCACAAAACCTAAAAAAACTAGGCTCACCTATGTGCACCAACAACTTATGCTAAGCAAGATAAGCAACTATGTGATAGCAAGATATATGACAAAGAACAATATGGCTATCACAAAGTAAAGTGCATAAGTAAAGGGCTCGGGTAAGAGATAACCGAGGCACGCGGAGACGATGATGTATCCCGAAGTTCACACCCTTGCGGATGCTAATCTCCGTTTGGAGCGGTGTGGAGGCACAATGCTCCCCAAGAAGCCACTAGGGCCACCGTAATCTCCTCACGCCCTCGCACAATGCAAGATGCCGTGATTCCACTAAGGGACCCTTGAGGGCGGTCACCGAACCCGTACAAATGGCAACCCTTGGGGGCGGTCACCGAACCCGTACACTTTGGCAACCCTTGGGGGCGGTCACCGGAACCCGTCAAGATTGCTCGGGGCGATCTCCACAACCTAATTGGAGACCCCGACGCTTGCCCGGAGCTTTACACCACAATGATTGAGCTCCGAACACCACCAACCGTCTAGGGCGCCCAAGCACCCAAGAGGAACAAGCTCAAGGGCACCAAGCACCCAAGAGTAATAAGCTTCTCAAACTTCACTTCCACGTATCACCGTGGAGAACTCAAACCGATGCACCAAATGCAATGGCAAGGGCACACGGAGTGCCCAAGTCCTTCTCTCCCAAATCCCACCAAAGCAACTAATGCTAGGGAGGAAAATGAGAGGAAGAACGAAAGAAGAACACGAAGAACTCCAAGATCTAGATCCAAGGGGTTCCCCTCACATAGAGGAGAAAGTGATTGGTGGAAATGTGGATCTAGATCTCCTCTCTCTTTTCCCTCAAAAACTAGCAAGAATCCATGGAGGGATTGAGAGTTAGCAAGCTCGAAGAAGGTCAACAATGGGGGAAGAACACAAGCTCAAAAGGATAAGGTTCAATGGGGAAGAATACCCCCTTTTATAGGACCTCCCAAATCCAACCGTTATGTGCTCAGGTCGTGCACAAGCGGCACTACCACTTGGAGGAGCGGTACTACCGCTTAGCACGCTCAAAACAGCCCAATCGAGAGAGAAAACATGAGTTTTTGGTCCGGGGCGGTACTACCGCTTAGGAGCCACGTTAGTACTGCTCTGGAGCAGTACTACCGCTCAGGAGCTGCGGTAGTACCACTCTAGAGCGGTAGTAAAAAATTACATCCGCTCTAGTCGCGGTAGTACCACTGCAGCCTTCACCAAAACAGCCACAACTTTTGCAAACGGACTCCGAATTCAATGAAACCAAGTTTGTTGGAAAGCTAACGACAAGGGCTAACACAATCTTAATATAAATACCAATAATAAGCAAATGAGAAAAGGCCCAAAATAAAATGGTGAGAACCCTTCCTCGGAGAAGACCGGTAAAACCTCCAACACCGAAAACATCATAGAAGACGCATGCAAACTCCGTTTTCGATGAACTCAAGCTTGTCATCAAGATGACCATAAGATCTAAGACTCACAAAGAGAATCAAACAAGAACCAAGAAACATGATGCAAGGATGCAATGGTTTGAGCTCTCTACGAATGATACGATCAAGCAACTCATCGAGAGCCCCCCTTGATAGTACGGCAATCGATCCTATAACCCGGTCTCCCACAACTACCATGAGACCGGTAAAATAGAAAACCTATCAAGGGCAAACCTTTGCCTTGCACATGGTCCACTTGAGCTAGATGATGACAATCTTCACTCCCTCAAGTTGGACCACCTTTCTTGATTGTGTTGGCTCGATGAAGACTAGATGATTGCTCCCCCATAGTCCACTATGGGTGAGCCACTCTTTGGCTCATCTTCACAAGTCCATTGACACCACAATGGATGGAAAGATTCAAGCACTTGATCTCTTCGTGATGCTCCACTTGAACTTGCACACGGCAATCTTGATGATGATCACCACTTGATGTCATCCTTTCCATGGGTTGTATGATATCTTCCTCTTGATGCAAGCCCATGGATACGTTCCTAACCCCATATAGAACTCTCACATAGACCATGGGTTAGTACACAAAGTGCAATGGACAATGCTTACCATACCATGGGATCACTTGATCCCTCTCGGTACATCTTCTACGCTTTGTGAGTTAATCAACTTGATTCACTATTGACTTAGTCTTGATCAACCTTGAATCTTTGAAACTCTCTTCATTTGGATGATGTACTGAAGGTAAACATGAATGATCACACAACCTTCTTCTTCAAGACATGCTTGCAATAAGCTCAACACTCGCGTGACCAATCTTTGGATAATTCCTTAATAGAACCTTGGTCAACTCATAAACTCCTTGAAACCAACACATGGACTTCAAGAAAAGCCTATGGACAAATCCTTCAAATATAACTCAAGACAACCATTAGTCCATAGAGATTGTCATCAATTACCAAAACCAAACATGGGGGCACCGCATGTTCTTTCAATAGTTGAGCTCTTGGATTGCCCAATAAGCTTTATGTTCTAGTTCAAGAGGTAAGTGACAAGCCTTTCCATAAACCACTTTATATGGAGACATACCCATAGGGTTTTTATAAGCAGTTCTATAGACCCATAATGCATCATCAAGTTTCTTAGACCAATTGTTTCTAAATCTATTAACAGTCTTTTGCAAAATCAATTTAATCTCTCTATTGCTCAACTCCACTTGACCACTAGACTGAGCATGATATGGAGATGCAATTCTATGGTTGATATCATATTTAGCAAGAAATTTACGGAAAGCACCATGAATAAAATGTGAACCACCATCAGTGATTAAATATCTAGGGACTCCAAACCTCGGGAAAATAACTTCTTTAAGCATTTTAATAGAAGTGTTATGATCATCACCTACTAGTTGGAATAACTTCTACCCACTTAGTAACGTAATCAACAACAACTAAAATATGTGTATACCCATTAGAGGAAGGAAAAGGTCTCATATAATCAAAGCCCCAACCATCAAACAGTTCAATAACAAGTGAACAATTCATAGGCATTTCCTGACGTCTACTAATATTACCAATTCTCTGACATTTATCACAAGACAAGACAAACTCACGAGCATCATTGAAGAGAGTAGGCCAATAAAAATTAGATTGCAATACCTTGTGTGCAGTTCTATCTCCAGTGTGGTGTCCTCCATATGGTTTGGAGTGACACTTGCGTAGGGTTTGTTCCTGTTCATGCTTAGGTACACAATGTCTAATAACACCATCTACTCCTTCTTTGTAAAGGTGTGGGTCATCCTAGAAGTAATGTCTTAAATCATAAAAGAACCTTTTCTTTTGCTGGTATGTGAAACTAGGTGGTATAAATTTAGCAACAATGTAATTAGCATAATCAGCATACCATGGAGCAATATGAGAAGCATTAATGACCGCTAATTGTTCATCAGGAAAGCTATCATCAATAGGTAGTGGGTCATCAAGAACATTCTCTAACCTAGACAAGTTGTCTGGAACGGGGTTCTCAGCTCCCTTTCTATCAATAATATGCAAATCAAATTCTTGGAGCAGGAGAACCCATCTAATAAGTCTAGGCTTAGCATCTTTCTTTTCCATAAGATATTTAATAGCAGCATGATCAGTGTGAATAGTAACTTTAGAATCAACAATATAAGGTCTGAACTTATCACAAGCAAATACAACTGCTAAGAATTCTTTTTCAGTAGTAGCATAGTGTCCTCCGTAAGACTCGGAGCGGCACTTGCGTAGGATATGTTCCTGGTCATGCCCAGATACACAACATCTAATAACACCATCTACTCCTTCTTTATAAAGGTGTGGGTCATCCCAAAATTAATGTGTTAAATCATAGAAAAACTTTTTCTTTTGCTGGTAAGTGAAACTAGGTGGTATAAGTTTAGCAACAATGTAATTAGCATAATCGGCATACCATGGAGTATTACGAGAAGCATTTATGACAACTAATTACTCATCAGGGAAACTATCATCAATAGATAGTGGGTCATCAAGAACATTCTCTAACCTAGACAAGTTGTCTGCAATGGTGTTCGCAGCTCCTTTTCTATCAATAATATGCAAATCAAATTCTTGCAGCAAGAGAACCCATCTAATAAGTCTAGGTTTAGCATCTTTCTTTTCCATAAGATATTTAATAGCAGCATGATCAGTGTGAACAGTTACTTTGGAATCAACAATATAAGATCTGAACTTATCACAAGAAAAAACAACTACTAAAAATTAATTTTCAGTAGTAGCATAATTTCTCTAGGCACTGTCTAGAGTTTTACTAGCATAATGGATAACATTCAATTTCTTATCAACTCTTTGCCCTAGAACAGCTCCAACAACATAATCAGTAGCATCACACATAATTTCAAAGGGTAAATTCCAATTAGGTAGCTGAACAATAGGAGCATATATCAAGGCTTTCTTAAGTATTTCAAATGCTTCTATACAATCATCATCAAAAACAAAAAGAACATCTTTTTGCAAGAGATTAGTGAGAGGCCTAGAAATTTTAGAGAAGTCTTTAATAAACCTCTTATAGAAACCAGCATGACCAAGAAAACTTCTTATACCTTTGATATCTTTAGGACACAACATCTTTTCAATAGCGTCTACTTTAGCTTTATCTACTTCAATACCTCTTTCAGAAATTTTATGCCCCAAGACAATACCTTCATTAACCGTAAAGTGGCACTGCTCCCAATTGAAAACAAGATTAGTTTCTTCACATCTCTGCAAAACTCGATCAAGGTTGCTTAAGCAATCATCAAAAGAAGTTCCATAAACAGAGAAATCATCCATGAAAACCTTAACAATCTTTTCACAAAAGTCAGAGAATATAACAGTCATACATCTTTGAAAGGTAGCAGGTGCATTGCATAAACTAAAAGACATACGTCTATAAGCAAAAGTACCAAAAGGGCAAGTAAAAGTGGTCTTTTCTTGGTCCTCTTTTGACACAAGTATTTGAGAAAAAACAGAATAACCATCTAGAAAGCAAAAATGTGTATGTCTGGATAGTCTTTCTAGCATTTGATCAACGAAAGGTAAAGGGTGATCTTTTCTAGTAGCTTTATTTAATTTGCGAAAATCAATTACCATTCTATAACCTATAACAACTCTTTGTAGAATTAATTCATTCTTATCGTTGGGAACAACAGTAGTACCTCCCTTCTTAGGGACACAATGAACGGGACTTACCCATCTACTATCAGCAATAGGATAAATTATATCTGCCTCCGGAAGCTTTAGTATTTCATTTCTTACCACTTCTTTCATCTTAGGATTTAACCATTGTTGGTGATCAACAACTGGTTTAGCATCAGGCTCCATATTAATTTTGTGCTCACATAGAGTGGGACTAATGCCCTTAAAATCATCAAGAGTATATCAAATAGCGGCACGATGCTTCTATAGAGTTTTAAATAATTTCTTTTCTTCATGCTCTGAAAGGTTAGCACTGATAATAACATGGATATATATTTTTTTTATCAAGATAAACATATTTCAAAGTATCAGGTAATTATTTAAGCTCAAACATGGGATCACCCTTGGGTGGAGGAGGATCCCCAAGGATTTCAACAGGAAAAATTGTGTTTCAAAATAGGTCCTTGATTAAAGAATATTTCATCTAATTCCTTTCTTTCATTCATAAACATATCATTTTCATGGTCTAGCAAATATTGTTCTAAAGGATCAATAGGAGGCACGGAAATAGAAGCAAGAGCAATATTTCATCCTTACTAGGCAATTCTTTATCATGGTGTTGTCTACAAAATTTAGAAATATTAAAATCATGAGACATATCCCCTAAACCGACAATAACAACATCTTTCTCACAGTCTATCTTAGCATTAACTGTAGGCGAACGTAGCATGCAATTTCAAAAATGTTCCTATGCTCACACAAGATCTATCTAGGAGATGCATAGCAACGAGGGGGAGAGAGTGTGTATATGTATCCTCTTAGACCGTAAGCAGAAGCGTTTGACAACGTGGTTGATTTAGTCGAACTTCTTCTAGCTCCGACCGATCAAGCACCGAACGTACGGCACCTCCGAGTTCTGCATACGTTCAGCTCGGTGACGTCCCTCGCCTTCTTGATCTAGCAAGGTGTCGAGGTAGTAGATGAGTTCCGTCAGCACGATGGCGTGGTGACGGTGATGGTGAAGTGATCCTTGCAGAGCTTCGCCTAAGCACCACGAGAATATGACCGAGGGTGTAAACTGTGGAGGGGGGCACCGCACACGGCTAACAATTGATGTTGTGTTGTGCTAGGGCGCCCCCTCACATATATATAGGTTGAAGGGAGAGGGAAGGCAGCCATGGGGTGCCCCAAGTAGGATCCGAATCCTACTTGGGTTTTTCCCAAGTGGCGCCCCCCTTCCATAAATTGCCGGAAGGGGAAACAAAGGGGGGAGAGGGAAGTAGTACTTCCTACTTTTCCTTTTCCCTTCACCTCTTTCCTTCTCCTCTTTGGCCGGCCCATATGGGGGGTTCACCAGCCCCTTGTGGCTGGTGTGTTTCCCCTCTTGGCCCATAAGGCCCATATCTTTTGCCGGGAGTGCTCGGAACCCCTTTCGGTGATCCGATATGTACCCAGTACCCTCCGGAACACTTCCGGTGTCTGAATACCATCATACTATATATCAATCTTTACCTCTCAACCATTTAGAGACTCCTCGTCATGTCCATGATCTCATTCGGGACTCTAAACAACATTCAGTCACCAAATCACATAACTCATATAATACAATATCCCCATCAAACGTTAAGCGTGAGGACCCTACGTGTTTGAGAACTATGTAGACATGACCAAGACGCTTCTCCGGTCAATAACTAATAGCGGAACCTAGATGCTCATATTGGCTCCCAAAGATTCTACAAAGATCTTTATCGGGCGAACCGTTATGACAACATACGTAATTCCCTTTGTCCATCTCTATGTTAGTTGCCCGAGATTCGATCGTCGGTATATTCATACCTAGTTCAATCTCATTACCGGCAAGTCTCTTTACTCATTCCGTAATACATCATATCGTGACTAACTCCTTAGTCGTTTGCTTGCAAGCTTATGATGTGTATTACCAAGAGGGCCCAGAGATACCTCTCCGATACTTGGAGTGACAAATCCTAATCTTGATCTATGCCGAGTGAATAGACACCTTCAGAGATACCTGTAGAGCATCTTTATAATCACCTAGTTATGTTGTAACGTTTGATAGCACACAAGGCATTCCTCTGGGATCCGAGAGTTGCATAATCTCACAGTCGAAGGAATATGTATTTGACATGAAGAAAGCAATAGCAATAAAACTGAACGATCATTATGCTAAGCTAACGGATGGGTTTTGTCCATCACATCATTCTCCTAATGATGTGATCCCGTTATCAAATGACAACTCATGTCCATGGTTAGAAAACCTTAACCATCTTTGATCAACGAGCTAGTCAAGTAGAGGCTCACTAGGGACACGTTGTTTGTTTATGTATTCACACATGTATTAAGGTTTCCGATCAATAAAATTCTAGCATGAATAATAAACCTTTATAATGAATAAGGAAATATAAAATAAAAACTTTATTATTGCCTCTAGGGCATATTTCCTTCATTAACAGTATTCAAGAAGGGTCTACCAAATATAATGCGACAAAACTCATCTTGTGGGGAACCAAGAACAAGAAAATCAGTAGGGTATTTAATTTTCCCACACAAGACTTCAACATTTCTAACTATCCCGGTTGGTGATATAGTATCTCTATTGGCAAGCTTAATAGTAACATTAATATCTTCTATCTCAGCAGGTGCAATATCATTCATAATTTCTTGGTATAAGGTATAAGGTATTGCACTCACACTAGCACCAACATCACATAAGCCATGATAACAATGATCTCCTATTTTAACATAAACAAGCATGCCAACAATAGGTCTATGTCTATCTTTAACATTAGGTTTAGCAATCCTAACAGCTTCATCACAGAAAAAAATAACATGCCCATCAATGTTATCAACCAAGAGATCTTTAACCATATAAATACTAGGTTCAACTTTAATTTGCCCAGGGGGTGTAGGTGTTCTAGTATAACTCTTACGAACCACAGTTGAAGTTCTAGCATGATCCTTTATTCTAACAAGAAAAGGTGGTTTCTCAATATAAGCAGTGGGAACAATAGGATCAACATTATAAGTAATAGTTTCTTCTTCAACTTTAATAGGTTCTACTACTTTCACTTCAATGGGAGGATGATATTTAAACCACTTATCCTTAGGGAGATCAACATGAGTAGCAAATGATTCACAGAAAGAAGCTACTATCTCAGAGTCAAGTCCATATTTAGTGCTAAAATCATGAAAGGCATCGGTATTCATAAAAGATTTAACACAATCAAATTTAAGGTTTATACCTGACTCCTTACCTTCGTTGAGTTCCAAATCTTCAGAGTTGCATTTAATTCTTTCCAATAAATCCGATTTGAATTCAATATCCTTCTTCATAAAATAACCAGTATAAGAAGTATCGAGCATGGATCGATCATTATGAGAAAGCCGAGCATAAAAATTCTGAATAGTAATTTCTCTTGAAAGCTCATGATTGGGGCATGAATATAACATTGACTTAAGCCTCCCCAGGCTTGAGCGATACTTTCTCCTTCATGAGGCCAAAAATTATATATATAATTCTGATCCCGATGAACCAGATGCATAGGATAAAACTTCTGATGAAATTTCAATTTCAATCGGTTGTAGTTCCATGATCCAATATCATCACATAGCCTATACCATGTCAATGCCTTTCCCTTCAAAGATAAAAGGGAAGACCTTCTTGTTGACATCATCCTCGGGCACACCTGCAAGCTTAAATAATCCACAAACTTCATCCACATAGATTAGGTGCATATCAGGATGTAATGTTCCATCTCCTGCATAAGGATTAGCTAGCAGTTTCTCTAACATAACCGAAGGAATTTCATAATAAATATTTTCAGTAGGTGCAGTAGGTTGAGGAGCAACTCTTTGCTCTTCCGGTCGATGTGAAGATACCCCGAACAAGCCCCTCAAAGAATTATTTTCCATAGTAACAATTGACAGTAAATTTCAGCACACTATATAAATGTTTCCTTACCAAATTCCACTTACCAAAGGCGCTTCACTCCCTAGCAACGGCGTCAGAAAAGAATCTTGATGACCCACAAGTATAGGGGATCTATCGTAGTCCTTTCGATAAGTAAGAGTGTCGAACCCAATGAGGAGCAGAAGGAAATGACAAGTAGTTTTCAGCAAGGTATTCTCTGCAAGCACTAAAATTATCGGTAACAGATAGTTGTGTGATAAGATAATTCGTAATGACTAACAAGTAACAAAAGTAACTAAGGTGCAACAAGGTGGCCAATCCTTCTTGTAGCAAAGGACAAGCCTGGGTGAACTCTTATATAAAGCAAAGCGCTCCCGAGGGCATATGGGAATTACTGTCAAGCTAGTTTTCATCATGCTCATATGATTCGCGTTCGTTACTTTGATAATTTGATATGTGGGTGGACCGGTGCTTGGGTGCTGCCCTTCCTTGGACAAACCTCCCACTTATGATTAAGCCCTCTCACAAGCATCCATAACTATGAAAGAAGAATTAAGATAAATCTAACCATATCATTAAACATGTGGATCCAAATCAGCCCCTTACGAAGCACCGCATAAACTAGGGTTTAAGCTTATGTCACTCTAGCAACCCATCATCTACTTATTACTTCCCAATGTCTTCCCCTAGGCCCAAAACATGGTGAAGTGTCATGTAGTCGACGTTCACATAACATCACTAGAGGAGAGAAAACATACATCTCATCCAAATATCCAACGAATACCAAATTCACATGATTACTTATAGCAAGACTTCTCTCATGTCCTCAGGAACAAACATAACTACTCACAAAGCATATTCATGTTCATAATCAGAGGATTATTAATTATCATTAAGGATGTGAACATATGATCTTCCACCGAATAAACTAACTAGCATCAACTACAAGGAGTAATCAACACCACTAGCAACCAACAAGTACCAATATGAGGTTTTGAGACAGAGATCGGATACAAGAGATGAACTAGGGTTTGAGAGGAGATGGTGCTGGTGAAGATGTTGATGGAGATTTGACCCCCTCTCGATGAGAGGATCGTTGGTGATGACGATTGCTTCGATTTCGCCCTCCCGGAGGGAAATTTCCTCGGCAGAACAGCTCCGCCAGAGCCCTAGATTGGTTCTGCCCATGTTCCGCCTCGAGACGGCGATGCTTCTCCCGAAAGCTTTCTTCTGATTTTTTTTCCAGGTCAAAACACACCATATAGTAGAATATGGGCATCGAGGGCGTGCCAGGTGGCCCACAAGGCAGGGGCGCGCCCAGGGGTAGGGCGCGCCCCCATCCTTGTGGATGGTAGGTGGCCCCCTCTGGTGCTTTCTTCGCCCAATATTTTTTATTAATTTCAAAATGACTCTCCGTGAAGTTTCATGACTTTTGGAGCTGTGCAGAATAAGTCTATAATATTTGCTCCTTTTCCAGTCCAGAATTCCAGTTGCCGGCGTTCTCCCTCTTCATGTAAACCTTATAAAATAAGAGAGAAAAGACATAAGTATTGTGCTAGAATGTGTAATAACAGCCCATAATGCAATAAATATCAATATAAAAGCATGATGCAAAATGGATGTATCAATGGCCGAGCAGC
The DNA here is from genome assembly GCF_018294505.1 of Triticum aestivum. Lineage (NCBI taxonomy): Eukaryota > Viridiplantae > Streptophyta > Magnoliopsida > Poales > Poaceae > Triticum > Triticum aestivum. The sequence goes on from NC_057798.1 coordinate 241,095,045, forward strand.
AGGCCATCCTGGAGTCCATCCAGGATGAGGCCTATGTGGAGGCCAATCGGGCGTTCCTCCTGCGGCGGCAGGCGAAGACCGACGCGCTCTTCGACGAGCTCGACGTGGAGATAGAGGCGGAGGAGGTCGGAGCGGAGCAGCCGGAGGTACCAGAGGAGGCGGAGCTGCAGCTGCCCCCCATGCTACCGGAGCCGGGCACGGAGATCGTCGACATCTCCGACGACGAGTAACTAGTTGATCGACGTAGCACGTCGGTTTATTTTAGTTTGCATGTCTTTGTATGGATTTGAGGATCTAGTATGAGATGTCTGTATGCCACAAGTGAAATTTAAGGCGTGTCCGGTCACTGTCCGCGAACGCGCTCGCGGACGATTAAGGGGTCATATTTGTCATATGTGGCTGTAGATGCTCTTAGAGGGTCGGATGTGCCAAGTCGACTGTAGATGCTTCTAACATCATAATTTGAACGGGGAGAGGAGAACATTGGCAACAGAGTTTTTCTTTTTTGAACAGGAGCAACAGAGTTTGAAGGAGCGCAAAAAGGGGTCGCGCCCTTTGGTTGCGTCCTATCCTATACTGCTAAAATAATCCCGCGAACACGCGCCGGTGGACTTCTTAGTAGGAACACGCGCCAGGCAGACAGTCTGAACGGCTACGCCGTCCGATTATCCTATCCAGCAATTTGTCGCCGTCTAATACTTCTTCCGGATGAACTCATGCGCCTACTGATCCCGGTGCCCGCACGTCACACACGTTGGCCTGAGGATACTCAAAGATTCCCACGAGCGAGCTGTCAACGAGAGTTAAAAGATTCCCACGTAAATCTCAACTGGCATTCGTAAATCTCAACAGCCACTATATATACGGCCGCACGGACCACGAGCCCACAGATCCCGCCCCGCCTCCTCCCCTCGCCTTGGCCGCCACCGCCGGCCGCCGCGCGCTCCGTGCCGGAGATCAGGTCGCTCCTCCTCCCTCCGGTCAGTGCTCTGCTCTCCCGTAACCCGCCTCTTCTTCTCTGAGTTCCTCGTCCCATCCCGGTCTCCATTCGTTTTTTCCTTGCAACCCGACGGCGACGGGGTCCAACCAACGAGGCCTGCTTGTACTCGACTGTCTTGGATTGGGTTTTTCTTTTTTCTTTTTGCAATTAATCCTAGTAGTTTGATTGGGGTTGGATGGGTTCTTGGGGATCGATTCTTTCTTTTCTCGGGCAGTGAGCAATCATAACCCGAATCAATGCGCTATTACTTGCCGATTTGGTTGCTGCGTGCTGTCCGTAGTCCACCCGTCATCGTTCCATCATGCTCGCACGAGGTCGATCTGCGTTGATGCCGTAATGGAGTTTCCAACGAAGCCCGCCGCTGAGACAAAGATGGAACGGCTATAATCCTGGCGGCGCTAAATCGGATTCATGGCGTGAATTGGTCGTTTCTTAGGTCCCGGGGCCTGGATTCCTGCTACAAGTGACCGGGGAATCTGTGCCTTGAAGGTTCAACTCCAGTTTTAGATACCTGCGGATTTAGACACTTCTATAAAGTCAGATAGCGGAATTAGTTTCTTGTTTTTTGTGAGAAACGAATTAGTTTCATGTTGTGTGCAAGTGTCTATCATCTTGCAATGAACTGTGTTGCGGAGCCAAAGTTTTGCTTGCGCAGACGTCTTTCTTTCTATGAACTCTGGCGAACGAAATCTTCAGGTGTTGAAACACCAGTTTCATGCCCTGTTTAGTCCTGATTTCTGAACCAGTTACATACAACTCTTTGCAGTACTGCCGCCTTTGGTTAGGCAGGTGAGCTCGGTTATCATGGGCCTCGAGGTAGCAGGTGGCGGGGAAGCTGCAGTTAAGGTACTTTCTTTCGTTCTGCGAGTTCATTTGATGGTTCTTGTAGTATATACTATTCTTAACTTTGATTTGATGATTTTTTACTGACTGCTGCTACTTTTGGTTGTGTTTGACAGGGGAAGTTCTGGGGTATAGTTGTCTGTTTTTTCTTGGGAAATGGAAGCCTATTTGCCTGGAACAGCATGCTTACCATCGAGGATTACTATGTCTCTCTGTTCCCGGTATGTGCTTGTTTGTGAAACTCAGTTGATCTTTTTTTATTGAAATCTGTATGCAAAAATGTGCCTCCTTCCTTTTCTCCGAATGTTGCAGTAGATTGTTTAATTGATGCTTTGAATGAAGCCAGTATTCAGTAGCATAATTCTAGCACTTCTTTTTATATAAGCTAAAAACCGTCCTTCTCGATTCGCTTGGAGTGTTTGGGTAAATTAAGAATTGTTAGTTTTACTCATTTTAATGACGCGGTTTATCATTTCTACCTTACACTGTCTAAACTTGTTGAACTGAGATGCCGATTTGATCCCTTCGTTTTGCAGAATTTGTTGTGTTTCAAACATTCAGATTTTATTACGTACAATGACATTTGACCTACGATATCTATCTGCAGAATTACCATCCGACAAGAGTTCTTACACTAGTATACCAGCCTTTTGCCTTTGGACTCACCTGCTTCTTTGCATACTATGAAGCAACGATGAACACGAGGAAGAGAAACCTAGCTGGTTTTGCACTTTTCTTCCTTAGCTCTTTCGCGTTAATATTGGTAAGTATATTGGGTATTGCCTTTTGCCTGGAAGGAAAAGAATAACATTGATGTGCCAGTATGGCAGCTCATGTAAATCATTTTTCTTATTGCAGCTGGACGTTGGTACTAAAGGACATGGTGGAATTCCAGCATACATTGGTGTATGCATAATCAGTGCCTTTTTTGGGACATCTGATGCGCTTGTTCAAGGTGGCTTGGTTGGCGACCTTTCTTTGATGTGCCCGGAGTTCATTCAGGTTACTTTTTGGTCTATAATTGTACTTTGTGATGTTTGGTTAACTTTTTCATGTCTCAGACTGAGAATAATTTACCTTTCATGACGTAAATCATCTATTGGAATTGCAGTCCTTCCTGTCAGGCTTGGCTGCATCAGGAGTTATAACATCAGCTTTGAGACTAATTACAAAGGCAGCTTTCGAGAACTCACAAAATGGTCTTCGAAATGGAGCTAGTACGTCGAAATCTCATCAACGTATATTATTATTTTTGGATAATGCGAGACATCTCTGCCAACCTATATGAGCACACAGCCCAATCTCATCAACAAATGCAGATTCAGTAAAATTGTGATAAAAATTTAAGAATAGCAGAATGCTATAAATCCACTATGATCATAACAGTCATCAGTGACAACGTGAAGAAATCCATTTCAGAACTTGCTCATATAACTTTCTACTAGAATGTTTAGGTGCTTGGTACAATCTTACTTGCAGATCTCCTAAAATATCGCACCATGCATGTGCATAACCAATTCATGTATGATTTTTTGTGCAGTGCTATTCTTCTCGGTAACATGCATGTTCGAGCTAGCTTGCCTCCTCCTATACGCATTTGTCTTTCCCAAATTACCCATCGTGAAGTACTACCGCCAAAAGGCAGCCTCTGAAGGGAGCAAGACTGTTGGCAGCGACCTTGCTGCTGCAGGAATCAAAACTGATCAAGATAGGCAGGTTTGTCTCTCTGATCATACCAATGCCTACAATGAATCTTCTACGACTTTGCCATGAGAATGAAAAGTTGATATACTGATTCACAGGTTGAGGAGGATCCCCAAAAGCACGAACGTTTAAGCACCAAGGAGCTGCTGATGCAGAATATAGACTATGCTTTGGATATCTTCCTGATATATGTCTTGACTCTATCAATCTTCCCTGGATTTTTATCGGAAGATACTGGATCACATGGCCTGGGAACATGGTAATCTTTCTTGCACTTGTACCTGGCACCTACTTCTGCAGAATTTACCTGGGAGTATTGTCCAGTATCTGACATGTCATTGTTCTGATAAAATTCAGGTACGCACTTGTGCTGATCACGATGTACAATGTGTTAGATCTGATTGGTAGGTACATACCACTGATCAAATGCCTGAAGCTGACGAACCGGAAGGGCCTGATGGTCGCCATCTTGGCGCGCTTCCTGTTCATCCCTGCGTTCTACTTCACGGCCAAGTATGGCGACCAAGGGTACATGATCTTCCTCACGTCCTTTCTGGGACTGACCAATGGTTACCTCACCGTGTGCGTCCTCGCTGAAGCGCCAAATGGGTACAAGGCAAGTCTCCTTCCTCGCCGATTCAAACATTGTAATGCAGTGTTCAGAAAGAAAACGTTTGTTCCTTGTCGATGCAAACATCGTAGTACAGTAAATGTTTGTCATGAGGATCTGAGCTGTATGTTGAACATTGTTTTTTTGGTTGTGCAGGGGCCGGAGCAGAACGCTCTGGGGAACGTGCTCGTGGTGTGCCTCCTCGGCGGCATATTCTCCGGCGTCGTGCTCGACTGGATGTGGCTGATAGGCAAGGGCTGGTAGTCGAGCACTCTCCGCTGTTCGGTCTGCGCGATTCGTTGGGTCTCGGGTGGGAAGCGCGCTAATGCTGGCGGTCTTTCTTGCTCCATAGGTAGATGTAGATAGGTGGTTGCCGAAACAAGGATACTGCAGTACAGTGGTGTATTCCGAGTGGTTTCTCAAAAGAGATTTTAAATGTTAATCTGTTCATGTTTGTAAATAACTTTGCTGCGACATGCGATGTATCCTTTCTAGCTTCCCTTTTATGTTTAGCCCCTAGGGCTGTCTTCCCCTGCTTACCATATTGGACGGCATATTCATGACTCGTTGAACCAAAACATCAAATTTATCTTAACCACAAGTCTGAAATAAATAGTGGAGTTAGGTCCAATTATAGTGCCACGATAAAGCGAGCTTATGTCATCTTAAAATATTAATGGTTGGTTCTAACCAGTGAGAGATAAAAGAAGAGAAACTAATAATTAAACTCACCAAACCTAAAACAACTCATTATCCAAGGCAATGTAACATTGAAAGGAGTTCTTTCTGCCAAGAACCAACCTTTTTCTGCTTCAACGACTTTTAGATCTCGTCTCAAGGGGCGAGTGGCTATTGCGGTCTTCAAAGCCTTGTGTGACGAGGGCATTTGCAGGTCTTGCTTTTCTTTGCTGTTGGTTCAGTGCAATTTTCAATCACCGGCGGGCAGCGTACAATCAGAGGAAGAAGAAGACTAGTATGCTTTTTATTGTAATTTTATTTTTTACTGGTCGTTCTACGTCCAGTTGTCTATCCTTTGTACTGGCCTTTGTTTTCCTCGATGATAATCAGATTTAAGATGCCCTTTGGGTGTCTTTATTCAAAAAAAAAAGAACCAACCTTTTTGTTTGACGCGCATAAAGAGAGACCCCCCCCCCCCCCCCGGCGGGGAAACTTACTAATTTAGTTGCTAGCAATGGTGTTAAATAACAAATGAATCAAGGCCAGTACTGGAATATTATTGTTTCATGTAAGAGAAGGGGGCACACAAAAAAATTGCCACAACAACGCTCAGGTGGACGAACAAGCAGATTTGTCTTTTCCACAATAGATGATAATCAATATACTCAATTCTTCCCAATGGACACACATGACAAAGATACCACATAAAAAAGTTGGAAAGTATCAAACATGCATGCGTAGCTAACTACTCCCTCCGTCCGAAAAAACTTGTCTCTCAACTGAATGTATCTAGAACTAATTTGGGGCTAGATATATCCATTTAAGGGACAAGCTTGGGACAAGTTTTTTCGGACAGAGGGAGTACAACACAATGCTAGAAAGAACGTTTGAACTGAAGCATATGTTTGCTTGATCAATCCAAGAGGATTCATCTTAGAAGTGAAAATGCTTGTTAACAACATGTGAAAGGAGGGATGGAGAAACTTAGAGGGAGCATCTAAACAATGCGTTGGTACACCCTTAAGATCTGGAATTGTTATTGGATCACCGATTACTTGAAAAACAATTCATCTATACATTTGATATCCGAGAAAATAAATTGTGTTACATACCTAGTATTACATAAGATACAACTTTGCATACCTAGTTATTTTGCATGGCGGAAACATCAAGAATTGAAATTAGAAAATTGCAAAGGAGAGAATGGGATGTTCTTCATATATAGTGAAGTTGATGTTTAAGAAAGAATAGGATAATTTGGACCGAGATAAACAAATATAATTTGTAAAAAGTATAAAGCTAACCTAAAGATAACTATTTTGAGGAAGAGGTAGTCGTAAATCACGTGGAAAAAAAGAAGTGAACTAAAAGCCAGCAGCTTTGCTACTGAGCAACTTGCAACTGTATGCAAGGTATCTGGAGGAAGAGTGCCAAGCAAGCACACGGACAATGCATCTCTAAGTTTAGCCACCAATCGATCCAAAAAACCTAATTAATTCAAAAATACCGATGAAGGAATATATTAGGGTAGATACACTTCAAATGAGAAATTATAAATCAATTTTTAGGTGAAAATGCTTGTTAACAACATGTGAAAGGAGGGATGGAGAAACTTAGAGGGAGCATCTAAACAATGCGTTGGTACACCCTTAAGATCTGGAATTGTTATTGGATCACCGATTACTTGAAAAACAATTCATCTATACATTTGATATCCGAGAAAATAAATTGTGTTACATACCTAGTATTACATAAGATACAACTTTGCATACCTAGTTATTTTGCATGGCGGAAACATCAAGAATTAAAATTAGAAAATTGCCAAGGAGAGAATGGGATGTTCTTCATATATAGTGAAGTTGATGTTTAAGAAAGAATAGGATAATTTGGACCGAGATAAACAAAATATAATTTGTAAAAAGTATAAAGCTAACCTAAAGATAACTATTTTGAGGAAGAGGTAGTCGTAAATCACGTGGAAAAAAGAAGTGAACTAAAAGCCAGCAGCTTTGCTACTGAGCTACTTGCAACTGTATGCAAGGTATCTGGAGGAAGAGTGCCAAGCAAGCACACAGACAATGCATCTCTAAGTTTAGCCACCAATCGACCCAAAAAACCTAATTAATTCAAAAATACCGATGAAGGAATATATTAGGGTAGATACACTTCAAATGATAAATTATAAATCAATTTTTAGGGGAGAGAGAGAGAGAGAGAGAGAGAGATGAAATGTGAATCATATGGGCGAGTGTATGTGTGTGTGTGTCCTGTAGGGGAACGTTGCAGAAAACAAAAATTTTCCTACTCGTTTCACCAAGATCATCTAGGAGTTCATCTAGCAACGAGTGATTAGATGCATCTACATACCTTTGTAGATCGCGCACGGAAGCGTTCAAAAGAACGGTGATGATGTAGTCGTACTCGACGTGATCCAAATCACCGATGACCAGCGCCGAACGGACGGCACCTCCGCGTTCAACACACGTACGGGATGGGAGACGTCTCCTCCTTCTTGATCCAGCAAGGGGGGAGGAGAGGTTGATGAAGATCCAGCAGCACGACGGCGTGGTGGTGGATGCAGGGCGTCACAGCAGCAGGGCTTCGCCGAGACTACGAGGGAGAGACGTAACGGGGGGGAGATGGAGGCGCCAGGGGCTGGTGTTAAATCCCTCCTCTCCCCCACTATATATAGGGGTGCCAGGGGGGGCGCCGGCCCTAGTAGATGGCATCTACTAGGGGGGGCGGCGGCCAAGGGGAGGTTTCCCTCCCCCCAAGGCACCTAGGGGTGCCTTCCACCACATGGACTCTTCCATGGTGGAAACCCTAGGCGCATGGGCCTATAGGGGCTGGTGCCCTTGGCCCATCTAGGCCAAGGCGCACCCCCTACAGCCCATGTGGCCCCCCGGGACAGGTGGCCCCACCCGGTGGACCCCCGGCACCCTTCCGGTGGTCCCGGTACAATACCGATAACCCCGAAACTTGTTCCGATGCCCGAAATAGCACTTTCTATATATAATTCTTTACCTCCGGACCATTTCGGAACTCCTCGTGACGTCCGGGATCTCATCCGGGACTCCGAACAACATTCGGGTTTTGCATATACATATCTTCATAACCCTAGCGTCACCGAACCTTAAGTGTGTAGACCCTACGGGTTCGGGAGACAAGCAGACATGACCGAGACGACTCTCCGGTCAATAACCAACAGCGGGATCTGGATACCCATGTTGGCTCCCACATGCTCCACGATGATCTCATCGGATGAACCACGATGTCGAGGATTTAATCAATCCCGTACGCTATTCCCTTTGTCTATCGATATGTTACTTGCCCGAGATTCGATCGTCGGTATCCCAATACCTCGTTCAATCTCGTTACCGGCAAGTCACTTTACTCGTACCGTAATGCATGATCCCGTGACCAGACACTTGGTCACTCTGAGCTCATTATGATGATGCATTACCGAGTGGGCCCAGTGATACCTCTCCGTCATACGGAGTGACAAATCCCAGTCTTGATCCATGTCACCCAACAGACACTTTCGGAGATACCCGTAGTCTACCTTTATAGTCACCCAGTTACGTTGTGACGTTTGGCATACCCAAAGCACTCCTACGGTATCCGGGAGTTACACGATCTCATGGTCTAAGGAAAAAATACTTTGACATTGGAAAACTCTAGCAAACAAACTATACGATCTTGTGCTATGTTTAGGATTGGGTCTTGTCCATCACATCATTCTCCCAATGATGTGATCTCGTTATCAATGACATCCAGTGTCCATAGTCAAGAAACCATGACTATCTGTTGATCAACGAGCTAGTCAACTAGAGGCTCACTAGGGACAGGTTGGTGTCTGTTATTCACACATGTATTACGATTTCCGGATAACACAATTATAGCATGAATAAAGACAATTATCATGAACGAGGAAATATAATAATAATGCTTTTATTATTGCCTCTAGGGCATATTTCCAACAGTCTCCCACTTGCACTAGAGTCAATAATCTAGTTACATTGTGATGAATCGAACACCCATGGAATTCTGGTGTTGATCATGTTTTGCTCTAGGGAGAGGTTTAGTCAACGGATCTGCTACATTCAGGTCCGTATGTACTTTACAAATCTCTATGTCTCCATCTTGAACATTTTCACGAATGGAGTTGAAGCGACGCTTGATGTGCCTTGTCTTCTTGTGAAACCTGGGCTCCTTGGCAAGTGCAATAGCTCCAGTGTTGTCACAGAAGAGTTTGATCGGCCCCGACGCATTGGGTATGACTCCTAGGTCGGTGATGAACTCCTTCACCCATATTGCTTCATGTGCTGCCTCCGAGGCTGCTATGTACTCCGCTTCACATGTAGATCCCGCCACGACGCTTTGCTTGCAACTGCACCAGCTTACTGCCCCACCATTCAAAATATACACGTATCCGGTTTGTGACTTAGAGTCATCCAGATCTGTGTCGAAGCCAGCGTCGACGTAACCCTTTACGACGAGCTCTTCGTCACCTCCATAAACGAGAAACATTTCCTTAGTCCTTTTCAGGTACTTCGGGATATTCTTGACCGCTGTCCAGTGTTCCTTGCCGGGATTACTTTGGTACCTTCCTACCAAACTGACGGCAAGGTTAACATCAGGTCTGGTACACAGCATGGCATATAAAACCTATGGCTGAGGCATAGGGGATGACGCTCATCTCTTCTATATCTTCTGCCGTGGTCGGACATTGAGCTGAGCTCAATTTCATACCTTGTAACACAGGCAAGAACCCCTTCTTGGATTGATCCATATTGAACTTCTTCAATATCTTATCAAGGTATGTGCTTTGTGAAAGACCTATGAGGCGTCTCGATCTATCTCTATAGATTTTGATGCCTAATATATAAGCAGCTTCTCCAAGGTCCTTCATTGAAAAACTTTTATTCAAGTAGGCCTTGATGCTGTCCAAGAGTTCTATATCATTTCCCATCAACAGTATGTCATCTACATATAATATGAGAAATGCTACAGAGCTCCCACTCACTTTCTTGTAAACGCAGGCTTCTCCATAAGTCTGTGTAAACCCAAACGCTTTGATCATCTCATCAAAGCGAATGTTCCAACTCCGAGATGCTTGCACCAGCCCATAAATCGAGCGTTGGAGCTTGCACACTTTGTCAGCATTCTTAGGATCGACAAAACCTTCCGGCTGTATCATATACAATTCTTCCTTAAGGAAACCATTAAGGAATGCCGTTTTGACGTCCATTTGCCATATTTCGTAATCATAGAATGCGGCAATTGCTAACATGATTCGGACGGACTTCAGCTTCGCTACCGGTGAGAAAGTCTCATCGTAGTCAACCCCTTGAACTTGTCGATAACCCTTAGCGACAAGCCGAGCTTTATAGATGGTCACATTACCATCCGCGTCTGTCTTCTTCTTAAAGATCCATTTATTTTCTATGGCTCGCCGCTCAATGGGCAAGTCAGTCAAAGTCCATACTTTGTTTTCATACATGGATCCTATCTCGGATTTCATGGCTTCTATCCATTTGTCGGAATCCGGGCCCGCCATCGCTTCTTCATAGTTCGAAGGTTCACCGTTGTCTAACAGCATGATTTCCAAGACAGGGTTGTCGTACCACTCTGGTGCGGAACGTGTCCTTGTGGACCTTCGAATTTCAGTAGGGGCTTGATCAGAAGTATCTTTGATCATTAACTTCCTCTCTAGTCGGTGCAGGCACCTCAGGAACATTTTCTTAAGTTGCGCCATTTTCCGGTTCAAGAGGTAATACTTCATCAAGCTCTACTTTCCTCCCACTTACTTCTTTCGAGATAAACTCTTTCTCCAGAAAGGACCCATTCTTGGCAACAAAGATCTTGCCTTCGGATCTGAGGTAGAAGGTGTACCCAATAGTTTCTTTTGCGTATCCTATGAAGACGCATTTTTCCGACTTGGGTTCGAGCTTTTCAGGTTGAAGTTTCTTGACATAAGCATCGCATCCCCAAACTTTTAGAAACGATAGCTTAGGTTTCTTCCCAAACCATAATTCATACGGTGTCGTCTCAACGGATTTCGACGGAGCCCTATTTAAAGTGAACGCGGCAGTCTCTAAAGCATAGCCCCAAAAGGATAGCGGTAAATCGGTAAGAGACATCATAGATCGCACCATATCTAATAGAGTGCGATTACGACGTTCGGACACACCATTGCGCTGAGGTGTTCCAGGCGGCGTGAGTTGTGAAAGTATTCCACATTTTCTTAAGTGTGTGCCAAACTCGTGACTCAAGTATTCTCCTCCACGATCTGATCGTAGAAACTTGATTTTCCTGTTACGTTGATTTTCAACCTCACTCTGAAATTCCTTGAACTTTTCAAAGGTTTCAGACTTGTGTTTCATTAATTAGATATACCCATACCTACTTAAATCATCAGTGAGGGTGAGAACATAACAATAGCCACCGCGAGCCTCAACACTCATCGGACCGCACACATCAGTATGTATGATTTCCAATAAGTCGGTTGCTCGCTCCATTGTTCCTGAGAACGGAGTCTTGGTCATTTTATCCATAAGGCATGGTTCGCACGTGTCAAATAATTCATAATCAAGAGACTCTAAAAGTCCATCAGCATGGAGCTTCTTCATGCGTTTGACACCTATGTGACCAAGGCGGCAGTGCCACAAGTATGTGGGACTATCATTATCAACCTTACTTCTTTTGGTACTCACATTATGAACATGTGTAGCATCACGTTCGAGATTCATAAAGAATAAACCATTTACCATAGGAGCATGACCATAAAACATATCTCTCATAAAAATGGAACAACCATTATTCTCAGATTTAAAAGAGTAGCCATCTCGAATTAAACGAGATCCCAATACAATGTTCATGCTCAACGCTGGCACTAAATAACAATTATTAAGGTTTAAAACTAATCCCGAAGGGAGATGCAGAGGTAGCGTGCCGACGGCGATCACATTGACCTTGGAACCATTCCCGACGCGCATCGTCACCTCGTCCTTTGCCAGTTTCCGCTTATTCCGCAGCCCCTGCTTTGAGTTACAAATGTGAGCAACTGCACCGGTATCAAATACCCAGGAGCTACTACGGGGACTAGTAAGGTACACATCAATTACATGTATATCACATATACCTTTTGTTTTGCCAGCCTTCTTATCCGCTAAGTACTTAGGGCAGTTCCGCTTCCAGTGACCGCTTCCCTTGCAATAAAAGCACTCAGTCTCGGGCTTGTGTCCATTCTTTGGCTTCTTCCCGGCAGCTTGCTTGCCGGGCGCGGCAACCTCCTTGCCGTCCTTCTTGAAGTTCTTTTTACCCTTGCCTTTCTTGAACTTAGTGGTTTTATTGACCATCAACACTTGATGTTCCTTCCTGACTTCTACCTCTGCTAATTTCAGCATAGCAAATACTTCAAGAATGGTCTTTTCCATTCCCTGCATATTGAAGTTCATCACAAAGCTCTTGTAGCTTGGTGGAAGCGACTGGAGGATTCTGTTAATGACCGCATCATCCGGGAGATTAACTCCCAGCTGAGTCAAGCGGTTATGCAACCCAGACATAGTGAGTATGTGCTCACTGACAGAACTGTTTTCCTCCATCTTACAGCTGAGGAATTTGTCGGAGACTTCATATCTCTCGACCCGGGCATGAGCTTGGAAAACCATTTTTAGCTCTTCGAACATCTCATATGCTCCATGTCTCTCAAAACGCTTTTGGAGCCCCGACTCTAGGCTGTAAAGCATGCCGCACTGAACGAGGGAGTAGTCATCGGAACGTGCCTGCCAAGCGTTCATAACATCTTGTTCTGCAGGGAGAACGGGTGCGTCACCAAGCGGTGCTTGTAGGACATAATCTTTCTTGGCAGCTATGAGGATGATCCTCAGGTTCCGGACCCAGTCTGTATAGTTGCTGCCATCATCTTTCAGCTTGGTTTTCTCTAGGAACGCGTTGAAGTTGAGGACTACGTTGGCCATTTAATCTACAAGACATATTGTAAAATATTTAGACTAAGTTCATGATAATTAAGTTCAACTAGTCAAATTATTAATGAACTCCCACTTAGATTAGACATCCCTCTAGTCATCTAAGTATTACATGATCCGAGTTAAACTAGACCGTGTCCGATCATCACGTGAGACGGACTAGTCAACATCGGTGAACATCTTCATGTTGATCGTATCTTCTATACGACTCATGCTCGACCTTTCGGTCTTCTGTGTTCCGAGGCCATGTCTGTACATGCTAGGCTCGTCAAGTCAACCTAAGTGTTTGCATGTGTAAATCTGTCTTACACCCGTTGTATGTGAACGTCTGAATAAAACACCCGATCATCACGTGGTGTTTTGAAACAGCAAACTGTCGCAACGGTGCACAGTTAGGGGGAACACTTCTTGAAATTAGTATGAGGGATCACCTTATTTACTACCGTCGTTCTAAGTAAACAAGATGCAAAACATGATAAACATCACATGCAATCAAATAATAAACGTGACATGATATGGCCAATATCACATAGCTCCTTTGATCTCCATCTTGGGGCTCCATGATCATCTTGTCACCGGCTTGACACCATGATCTCCATCATCGTGTCTCCATGAAGTTGCTCGCCAACTATTACTTCTACTACTATGGCTAACGCGTTTAGCAATAAAGTAAAGTAATTTACATGGCGTTTCTTGATGACACGCAGGTCATATAAAAGAATAAAGACAACTCCTATGGCTCCTGCCGGTTGTCATACTCATCGACATGCAAGTCGTGAATCCTATTACAATAGCATGAACATCTCATACATCACATATAGATCATTCATCATTCATCACAACTTTGGCCATATCATATCACAAACCACTTGCTGCAAAAACAAGTTAGACGTCCTCTAATTGTTGTTGCAAGTTTTACGTGGCTGAATTAGGGTTCTAGCAAGAACGTTTTCTTACCTACGTTAAAGCCACAACGTGATTTGTCAACTTCTATTTACCCTTCATAAGGACCCTGTTCATCGATTCCGCTCCAACTAAAGTAGGAGAGACAGACACCCGCCAGCCACCTTATGCAACTAGTGCATGTTAGTCGGTGGAACCGGTCTCACGTAAGCGTACATGTAAGGTTGGTCCGGGCCGCTTCATCCCACAATACCGCTGAAGCAAGAAAGGACTAGTAACGGCAAGAAAGTTGACAAATCGACGCCCACAACAAATTGTGTTCTACTCGCGCAAGAAGAACTACGCATAGACCTAGCTCATGATGCCACTGTAGGGGAACGTTGCAGAAAACAAAAATTTTCCTACTCGTTTCACCAAGATCATCTAGGAGTTCATCTAGCAACGAGTGATTAGATGCATCTACATACCTTTGTAGATCGCGCACGGAAGCATTCAAAAGAACGGTGATGATGTAGTCGTACTCGACGTGATCCAAATCACCGATGACCAGCGCCGAACGGACGGCACCTCCGCGTTCAACACACGTACGGGATGGGAGACGTCTCCTCCTTCTTGATCCAGCAAGGGGGGAGGAGAGGTTGATGAAGATCCAGCAGCACGACGGCGTGGTGGTGGATGCAGGGCGTCACAGCAGCAGGGCTTCGCCGAGACTACGAGGGAGAGACGTAACGGGGGGGAGATGGAGGCGCCAGGGGCTGGTGTTAAATCCCTCCTCTCCCCCCCACTATATATAGGGGTGCCAGGGGGGGCGGCCCTAGTAGATGGCATCTACTAGGGGGGCGGCGGCCAAGGGGAGGTTTCCCTCCCCCCAAGGCACCTAGGGGTGCCTTCCACCACATGGACTCTTCCATGGTGGAAACCCTAGGCGCATGGGCCTATAGGGGCTGGTGCCCTTGGCCCATCTAGGCCAAGGCGCACCCCCTACAGCCCATGTGCCCCCCCGGGACAGGTGGCCCCACCCGGTGGACCCCCGACACCCTTCCGGTGGTCCCGGTACAATACCGATAACCCCGAAACTTGTTCCGATGCCCGAAATAGCACTTCCTATATATAATTCTTTACCTCCTGACCATTCCGGAACTCCTCGTGACGTCCGGGATCTCATCCGGGACTCCGAACAACATTCGGGTTTCTGCATATACATATCTTCATAACCCTAGCGTCACCGAACCTTAAGTGTGTAGACCCTACGGGTTCGGGAGACAAGCAGACATGACCGAGACGACTCTCCGGTCAATAACCAACAGCGGGATCTGGATACCCATGTTGGCTCCCACATTCTCCACGATGATCTCATCGGATGAACCACGATGTCGAGGATTTAATCAATCCCGTACGCTATTCCCTTTGTCTATCGATATGTTACTTGCCCGAGATTCGATCGTCGGTATCCCAATACCTCGTTCAATCTCGTTACCGGCAAGTCACTTTACTCGTACCGTAATGCATGATCCCGTGACCAGACACTTGGTCACTCTGAGCTCATTATGATGATGCATTACCGAGTGGGCCCAGTGATACCTCTCCGTCATACGGAGTGACAAATCCCAGTCTTGATCCATGTCACCCAACAGACACTTTCGGAGATACCCATAGTCTACCTTTATAGTCACCCAGTTACGTTGTGATGTTTGGCATACCCAAAGCAC
The DNA here is from genome assembly GCF_018294505.1 of Triticum aestivum. NCBI lineage: Eukaryota > Viridiplantae > Streptophyta > Magnoliopsida > Poales > Poaceae > Triticum > Triticum aestivum. Next base: position 241,110,483 of record NC_057798.1, read on the forward strand.
TCCTACGGTATACGGGAGTTACACGATCTCATGGTCTAAGGAAAAAATACTTTGACATTGGAAAACTCTAGCAAACGAACTATACGATCTTGTGCTATGTTTAGGATTGGGTCTTGTCCATCACATCATTCTCCCAATGATGTGATCTCGTTATCAATGACATCCAGTGTCCATAGTCAGGAAACCATGACTATCTGTTGATCAACGAGCTAGTCAACTAGAGGCTCACTAGGGACAGGTTGGTGTCTGTTATTCACACATGTATTACGATTTCCGGATAACACAATTATAGCATGAATAAAGACAATTATCATGAACGAGGAAATATAATAATAATGCTTTTATTATTGCCTCTAGGGCATATTTCCAACATGTCCGTGGGCATCAATGACAACTACGAAGACGTCTACGATGACTTTGTCAATCTCAAGATGGTGTGCCGGCTCAGTATCTCAGAGGTGCTCATAGAGGTAGGATGTGCATGCGTGCGTTCATATGAGTGAGTGTATGTGCTTGCATATGGGCATCAATGTCGACTACCAACACGCCTGTATTGACTTCATCAATCTCAAGATGGTGTGCCGGCTCAGCATCTCAGAAGTGCTTATATAAATACGGTTTGTGTGTGTGTTCACAGGGGTGAGTGTATGTGAGTGTATGTGGGCATCAACGTCGACTACAATGATGCCTACAGTGATTTCATCAGTCTCAAGATGTTGTACCGGCTCACTATCTCGGAGATGCTCATAGAGGTACGATGTGCGTGCTTATGCGTTCATAGAGGTGAGTGTATGTGCGTGTACGTGGGCATCAACGTTGACTACGAAGACGCCTGCAGTGGCTTCGTCAATCTCAATATGTTGTGCCGGCTTAGTAGGCATCGACGTCAACTATGAAGACACCTGCGGTGACTTCGTTCTCAAGATGTTGTGCCGGCTCACTTTCTCGAAGGTGCTCATACTGATAGGGTGTTCGTGCGTGCACGTTCATACATCTGAGTGTATGTGCATGTATGTGGGCATCTGTGTTGTACTGCGTTAAAAAACCAGTAGCAAAACACACACAAAATCAGGAGGTGCTCATAGAGGCACGATGTGCGTGCATATGCGTTCACAAAGGTGAGTGTATGTGTGTGTAAGTGGGCATCAACGTCGACTACGACGACCCCTGTAGTGACTTCGCCAATCTCAAGATGTTATGGCGGCTCAGTAGGCATCGACGTCAACTATGAAGACACCTGCAGTGACTTCGTCAATCTCAAAATGTTGTGCTGGCTCACTGTCTCGAAGGTGCTCATACTAATAAGGTGTGCTTGCGTGCATTCATATGTGTGAATGTATGTGCGTATATGCGGGCATCTGTGTTGTACTGCGTTAAAAAACCAACACACACAAAAATCAGTAATGAAGCAAATAAAAAAAAAACAGCCATGTGTCAACTGGGAGAGTACTCAGGCAAAGTACTTCAAATGCATGCTAGGAGTGCTAGCTTAGCAGCTTTAATTCTCTTACTAGCGGGGCAGAGGCGCGGCGTGTCCATCGTTGATCAAATTGTAACTTAATCTATTATTGATCGAGTCTGCTACCATATTATATTGTGTTTTCATAGGTAACTTTTGTGTAAATTCCTGGTGAGCAGGTATATACTTATGGCTAGATTGTATGCTTGTGTGAGAAAGGTACAACAGATAATCTGGATTGTTTAATTCGGTTACATAGCTAGGTGCATACATGTGTGTATGAACATAGAAATACAATAAAAGAAGATCATATTATGTGAAGGCAAGAAGAAATTTGTGGTTTGAGAGATTGCTCGATTTCTACATTTTCATGAGGGGTGGAGAGCAGCCACGGGAGGGGTGGGGGAAGCAATTGGAGGGGGATAGGAGCAGCCATGAGAAGAGACAAATGAACAACGGGAGAGGAAAATAGAGAAGCTATTGCTCGAGGAAGTGTACTGGGTGAAGATAAGAGAATGAAGAGAGCTTGAGGGACTCAAAAAACTCACTCGTGTCACCGCTGCCGATGCAAAGGGTTTACACCCTCGCTGGGGAACTTGACGGTGTTGCACGTTCTAATCCATCGGGAGGGAATCAGGAAGGAGTGCCACTAGAAGAAAATCGATCGGGAGAGGAGCCGCCAGGGTTTGGGGAACGGTAGGCAACATCGTGCTGCGATGTTGCCTCACCCTTGTCCTTTCCGTGTTCTCTTGGCTGCGGAGATGTGAAGACGAAGGCATGGTCCAGAAGGGCCGAGGCACAGGCATACTCGATGGAGACCTTGGATAGCGGATTAAGATCCAACCCATGGCGACGAAAGAATTCGACGAGTGTTTTTTAGAGGAAGCAGCACGTGTAACATAAGGCGGTGCCACCGAAAGTTGGATGTAGTCTCTAAAATACTTCATGTAGTTGTCTATTGTAGTTTCTAAGAAAATGAACCGACTACGAACATATAAAACATAAATTGAGGTACTTTGATAGTAACCCTATAACATAAATTGAAAAAAAAATATCAAATTGTATACAATAATGTCGATATAATCACCGTATACACCAGTTTAATTATAAGTACACTTTATACTAGAAGCTCTGAATTTATGAAGACTTTACACTCCAACCAAAAAAGGAGCTAATTTTTTTTTCCGACCTCGTTGAATGATGTCTCAACGCAAAAATTTGCAAAAAAAAAAAGGGTTTCTCACCTTTGATGTAATATCTTTTTCAGTTCTTTTGGTAATTTTATCTAAAATGGAAAAAAATGAAAGTATTGTTCACACAATAGTACTATTCACCCACAATTATTGTTTCCCAGAAAAGTGATGTAATATTTTTTTTGTTTTTGGTAATTTTATCTTAAGGGCATCTCCAAAGCTGACCTGCAAATGTCTTTGGTATATGTCTGTTTTTATATTCGGACATGGTCCGCGGACATGATGCGGGAGGGAGTCATCCAATGCTAATCACATAATATCTGGTTGGTAGGAGAAAAGGTAGGTGGAGATCATGTCCGCGGACATGATGCGGGAGGGGGCCGTCCAATGCTAATCACACAGTATCCGGTTGGTAGGAGAAAAAATAGATGGAGACCATGCATGTGATAGGATATTTCTAGTTTAGTGTCTGGTTGGGAAGAGAGATAGAGGAGAGGGAGACCATGAGTGTGCAGTTGGGAGGAGAGAGAGAAGATATGGACCATGCATGTGCTTAGTCAAGTGCATGTCCGGACTCCGGCAAAACCCCATGTTTGTATTTTAGATACCGGAATCCACCGCTAAGCGGATATATATATATATATATGTTTTTGTTGGATGAAAAAAGTGGTTCGGACACTGTGGTCCGGACATATAGTTGAGGTTTGAGGGTTGTTTTGCATCCAGACTGCTAAGCGGATAATTACAAGTTTTCGTTAGATGACAAAATTGATCCGAACACTGTGATGCGGATATATAGTGAAGATTTAAGGGTTCGTTTTGGACATTTTTTAAAAAGGGTTGCGAAGGTACTGTTTACAGAACAATAGTGTACGCCCATAACTTTTATTTATCCACTATTGCCGTTCATACGAATGTACTTTCACTAGGTTACTGTTCTTCTTTTTCCGAACAACAATATAGACGCAAACCCTCATACATACGCGCATACGCTCACCCCTATGAACGCACACATGCACATCCTACCTATGTGAGCACCTCTGAAAGACTGAGTCGGCATGTCATCTTGAAATTTACGAAGTCACCTACGCGTCTCGTCGTCGACGGGAACGTCTCCTCCCACTGAAAGCGCGTCGTCGAAAATCCTAAAATAAATTCAGAAATAATGTGAGCACCAAGATTTAAACCCTGAAGGGTTGAAGATACAATTGCTCCTCTAACCATCCAACCACATCTTACACGTGTCTGCCAGGGAAAAGCCCCGGCCACAATGGCCATCGCACGAGAGGAGCTCCTCCTTAGCCACAAGGAGGGAGTTTGTTCATTCAAGACTTGTTTCACTCGTAACGAAAAGCAATAAAGCATGGCATTGCATTGTGGCGCCACTGATATACGATCGGCCCCGGTCTCCTCGCTGTGTTCGGAGGAAATGAGGGCACATCAGCTCGGGCATGTATGGGAACTTGGGACCAAGATACAGCATCGCACATGAGGCCCCTTTGCTCCTTTGTTGTTAGTGTTGGCCACGTCACACGATGGTGTTGTCCTACAGAAAACCCAAAAGCACAAGGTGGTGTGAGCGTTGGCAAGTGGGGCGTGGGGCCCTGCCTGCTTGTTCTTCGGATTGCATGCCAACTGGTGCCAAGTTATACCTTACTTTTCCTACTCCTTAGGCCAACTCCAGCGCGCCCGTCCATTTTGTTTGGGTCGAATCGGACATAAACGATAGCCCAACGCGCCTCCGTAAACGGACGGACGTTTGTTTTTCAGTCCGCTGCTACCATTTCCGACTCAAAATTTGGGTTGGATTTGCGTCGACGCGCACACGGCACTAACGCGCGTGACGCCCTCCCTTGTCCTTCTCCCTAGGCCGCGTGTCGGTGGCACATCGTCCATTCTTCCCCTCTCCCTCAACACTCGACTCCCCCCGCAACGCTGCCGCAACCCACTCCCGTCGCTTTGATGTCCACTACGCAACCTTCTTCTCCTAGACTCGTGTTGGGCCTCCAAACGCAGATTTTTGTACGACAGTAGCAAATTTCCCTCAAGTGCATGACCTAAGGTTTATCAATTCGTTGGAGGCGTAGGATGAAGATGGTCTCTCTCAAACAACCCTGCAACCAAATAACAAAGAATCTCTTGTATCCCCAACACACATGTGGGCGTCCTGGACTTGGGGGTATCCAGTCCTGCCTGCCTGTGGCCCACCGCGTGGCACCATCGACGGCCTGGTACGGCCCAGCTTCAACACAAACACAGCAAGACCCTCGCGAGGGGCCGAGCCTCGCGAGGCGGACCCCTGAAGGAGTTGGCCTCCTCAGGAGGGCTCCTGAGGGACGGAGAGTTCTATGCAGCTACCTCATGAGGCTCCGCTGACGTGGGCCGTGACGACCAAGGCCAGGCGGGTGCAAAGCGCAGGTTTTCTCTTCGGTGCAAGCGAGGCAAGCCACAGGCGCAGAGTCCCGAGGAATCAATCAAAGGTTTCCATTCTGGTGCAACAAGACCAAGACCGACAGGACGGCAGGACGGAGGTCATCACCGAGCCCACCGCAGCGTCACGACCGGAGACTTTTCGCAGGCGAAGACTACTTTGTCAGGATAGACTGTACTACTTGTCCCCTTTCAAATCCCGCCGTTGTGGAATCCCTTCCGTCTCATATTTGGGAAGAGGATTAAGGCCACTATATATAGGACTTAGCCACCACCATATTGGAGGGAGATCCATTCCATCCCGAGCATCACACCAGCACTAGTACACCTCACCTCCTGAGGCTTGTTCATCCTTTGTACTAGTTCATCCATAGCCCCTCGAGGCAATCCACCACACCACACTGGATTAGGGTATTACACCACAACGGTGAAATGAACCAGTATAAATCTTTGTATCTTTGTGTCTCTGTGAGCTCTACGCGCTAGGCTAGGGAGGATCGCTAGTAGGCAGGCTGAATAGGTTGAGATCTCCGCACGCATCCCAGAGTTCGAATCTCTCAAGGGTTGCCGGATCCTGAAATCCGACATTTGGCGCACCAGGTAGGGGTGCGTCGGATCCTCTCTTCCGTGGTTCGATCCGTCTCCGCTTCGACACCTCCATGGCCGACACGCGCAGGGCTTGCGCCGAGCGTTGGCCGCGGTCGCCGCCCGCGTCGCCCAGACGGCTTCGGCGGGTGACGGCTGCGCCCGCCGCGCTCCTTCTCCGGTGGCCAACGCCGCCACGGGCCCTGCCAGCCACGAGCAGCAAGCTTCGTCGCTGCACCCGTCTGTGCGCCGTGATGGCCGCACCGCTACTCCGTCGCTGACCCCTGCAGCTTCGTCCTCGCACGCGCGCCGCGGCCAGGAGGATGCGTAGGCCGCTCTGCTCACAGCATGGGAGCTTCTTCGCTACCGTCCCGTGGGTGATCTCTACGAGGAGTGGCTCGAGCGCATCGTCGAGCTCATCAGCGTCGCGCACGGGGGCTCCGATGGGCCGGCTTGCTTGCTGCCTCAGCAACCACCTGCAGCGGGCGACGTCGTGCGCGGGGCTCCTCCTCCGCCTCCGGCCCGGGGTGCCATCATCGAGCCAAGGCGTATGGCTCCACAGTGCGACCCGAAGCGCCCGGCGCCGGCTCGGGACGACGTGAGCTGCCAGGTGGTTCAACGCCCCCAAGGAGAAGCGCGCTTGCTTCCAGCACCCCAGCACCAGGCCCGCGAGCCGCCACAAAAGGTGGCGGTGCGCGTGCACCAGGACCACGTTCCACCCCCTCGACGACCTCCGGTGGCCACGGCAGGATGTCGTACGTTCACTGCAGAGCTCCGCAACGTCGTCTGGCCGAGCAAGTTCAAGCCTGATCTGCCTCCACGCTATGACGGCACCGCTAACCCCGCCGAGTTCCTGCAACTCTATGAGTTGAGTACCGAGGCGGCCAACGGCGACGAGAAAATCATGGCAAACTGGTTCCCGATGGCCCTCAAGGACGGCGCACGTTCTTGGCTCCTGAACCTGACCGAGGGGTCGGTTTCTTCCTGGGAGGAGGTGCGTAGCCGCTTCATCGCCAACTTCCAGGGCACTCGCGACCGACCGCCGGCAGCGGGCGACCTCCGCCGCGTCAAGCAGCAACCTGGGGAGACCCTGCATAAGTATACCCATCGCTTCAACAACGTCCGCCTCAAGATTCCCATGGTTTCTGACGAGGCCATCATCTCTGTGTTCACTAATGGTGTCCGTGATGTCAGGATGAAGGAGGAGCTCGCCATCCATGAGGACCTCTGCACTGCTCTGGAGATGTTCAACATGGCGAACAAGTGTGCGAGGGATGAGGAGGGACGCCTCTCCCTCCTCAAGCTCCGTGATGCAGATCCAGAAGACAAGAAGACCAAGACCAAGGACATGAAGCGCAAGGGGCCAGCCGTGCTTGCGGCAGAACCAGAGACCAAGCGCGGCTGCGACCACCCCGAGTCATCCAAGGGCAAGCGGCCATTATGCGCCTTCCACAACGTCTACATCCACAACACCAGCGACTGCCAGGAGCTCAGGGCTCTCTGCGACGGGTGCCTTCGTCGATGCCCCGAGCACAACGATCGGGGCTACGGTCATGGAGGTGGCCGACGTGGAGGACACTGGGATGGACGCGACCACCGTCAGGAGTGGCGCGACCAGCCTCGTGAGGACCGCCGGCAGGACCAGCCTCGCGAGGGCAACTGGAGGGAGCAGCCTCGTGAGGACCGCCCTCAGGGCAATGCAGCTTTGCCTCCTCTGCCTCCACCGCCAAGAAGGAACGAAGATCACCATCAGGACGAGGGGCTGGGGGCTTCCAGGAGCCGCGGGCCATCGTCTGCATCTTGGGCGGCTCACAAGCCCCAGCTTCTCACCGTGTCTTCAAGCAGTTTGCGTGTGAGGTCAATGCGGCACTCCCCAAGCTTGAGGCAACTCACCCTCTCAAGTGGTCCAAGTGCGCCATCACCTTCGACTCCACAGACTGGCTCAAGTGCGTGGCCACCGCTGGCGCGCTCCCCATGCTCTTCTCCCCCGTCATCAGCAACGTGACCATCACCAAGACTCTCATTGATGGCGGAGCAAGGCTCAATGTTCTCTCCGTCCAGACGTTCGACAGGCTCCAGGTGCCATATGCCAGCTGCATCCCACCAAGCCATTCTCAGGAGTGACCGACGGATCAACACACCCGATCGGGCAAGTTCGCCTCCCAGTCACCTTCGGTGAGCGCAACAACTACCGCACCGAGCTCATTGACTTCGACGTCGCCGACATCCGCCTGCCCTACAATGCCATCCTAGGGTACCCAGCACTGGCCAAGTTCATGGCGGCCGCACACCATGGCTACAACGTCCTCAAGATGCCAGGAAGCGGGGGCATCATCACGGTCGCCTACCAAGAGAAGGATGCGGTGTGCTCCCTTGAGCACGCCTTGTAGGCTGCAACAGTTGAGAACCCGGAAGACGAAGACGGCGCCCTCCCTCCTGAGGTCGCCCCCAAGACGAAGAAGTTGCAGCTGGGCCAGGGGTCTCGTGAGGGAGCATCACTCGAGGACACAACACTAAGCCTCGCATCCCCGGACGCGGCATCTTCACCCATCGCATAAGAAGGCATGCCCGGTGCCCCTCTCAGGCTGGGCTCAGGGGCTCTCCTCTGGAGGGCCTCAGACCTAGCCCATGTCGCGAGAGTGGCGCTCGGGCACCATGTGCAGGCGCTCTTCAGAGCGCGCTTCCCAGGAGAAGGCAGCAGGCGTGAGGCACCAGGCGTTCAGGAGTTCATCAGCGAGGCAATCGAGGAGATTCGGGAAGGAAGGGTTCTGCAAGGCGATCGTCGCCTGCCGCGAGGCGGAGCTCGCTGCCCTAGCGAGGGTAAAGAGTTCCGCGTCTGCATCGACATCCCTGGGCTCAACAGGGCCGCGTCTCGGCAGCTCATGTGACCGTCTCGTGTCGGCCGATGCGAGGGACCGCCTCATAGCTACGTCTGCATGCCTTTCGGCCTGGCGGGCGCGGCCGAGGTGTTCCAGCGCTGCATGAGGGACGCTCAGGTGGCCTGCGAAGCCAGGCACCAGGCAATCTTGGCGGAGATGGAGGAGCACCCTCAGGAGCCTTCCGGTCCCTCCGAGCCTCCCGAGGCTCGGCACCGGAGCGGCTCGTGAGGAATGGCTTCAGCAGCACACGTTTTTTGGCCGCTTTAACAACTCTTCAGCAACGGTACCAGGTGACATCTCCCTAGTTCGTTCAGTTTTGGGTGCCCCTCGGGACGCATCATCCCCAGGCCGTGTGGGTCCGTACCTACAACGTGTATCGTTTTGCATTCACCAGGATTATCTAATCGCTTCCATGAATTTATCTATGATTTTCACCTCATGACCTCCGCCTCACGACCCAGATGCGTCTGACTAACGCCATTTCTGCATGACACACACATCGACGTGACGCTTGTGCGTGGGTCCATCCCTACAACACCGATAAACCCGGGGATCGAGCTCTGGTTCGTGGCCCGCTTCGCATACACCACCTCGCAGGGTCCTCGGTGCCTCCGCCTCACGCCTGGGGCTCTCGGCCTCCCTTGTCATCCAGCCTGCAGATTCACCCAGCAAGGGCCAAGGGTCGGCCCGAACAGCTGCCGTCTAGCCTCACAAGTCGCTTGCGCGTTAAAGGGGGGCCTCCCAAGCATCGCGTCTCAGGAGCTCCTACTGGCTCTCCAGCCCTTACCCACTGGCCTTGACCACGGCATCGCGACCTGGCATACCAGCGGTGGCTGAGCTCGCTCGAGGGCCGGGTCCCGAGGATGTAGAGCACCTTGGCAAGCAAGGCAGGAGCGTGGCCAAGACGGGCTGCGCCTGAAGGCACCACAGGCGCGATGGCAAGCATTGCCTCTCCGATGGACTCAGACCGCAAAAGATAAGTCTCGGCTCACTACGGCAACAGTTTTGCTCCACACGCCCCGCCTCGCAGTTCCACTTGGGCGATTCAACTCCCCTTTACGATTTTCTATACATTTGCTTGCACAACAAGGGGGACCTCGTGAGCATGGCATCTCATGAGCTCTTACTGGACCTTGGGCCGCTCACCTCCTAGCCTTGACCACGGCATCGCGACCTGGCATACTAGCGACGGCTGAAGCCTGCCTGGGGACTGGGTCCTGCCGGCGTAGAGCGCCAGACTGTTTAGGGAAGATAAAAGTGAGGGACTCAGCCGGACTGGAATACGTGCATCCATTACAAAGTCAAAAGGAACAGAAAAACTATTGAATATATTTTGGTCCTTACAAACCCCACGGGGGTTGAACTTCATTTCGCGCAGGAGGAACAACTACAGGGCCCTATGGTGTCGCCGACGACGGCGGGCGGCAGCCGCAGCAGCACTCCAGCCTCGGCGGGAGCTCGGCGACACGTAGCTGTCGTCGCTCGACTCCGGAGAATCGCTGGGCTCAAGAGAGTTTCTAGATTCCTAGGAGTTGTCGCTGCTGTTGGGCGAAGCACTGAAGGTGGCAGCGGCATATCCAGCACCCATCACGGCGTTCCTCGAGCCGTTTCCCTCGGGGCAGCACTCCAGCCGCTCACCCTGCTTGTTGAAGACCTTGAAGAACAAGGTGGCTGTCGGATTTCGAGATCCGACAACCCTTGAGAGGTTCGAACTCTGGGGTGCGTGTGGAGATCTCAACCTGTCCAGCCTGCCTACTCGCGACCCTCCCTAGCCTAGAGTGTAGAGCTCACAGAGACACAAAGACACATAGATTTATACTGGTTCGGGCCACTGTTGTGGTGTAATACCCTAATCCAGTGCGGTGTGGTGGATTGCCTGGAGGGGCTATCGATGAACCAGTACAAAGGATGAACAAGCCTCGGGAGGTGAGGTGTTCTAGAGCTGGTGTGATGCTCAGGACGGAATGGATCTCCCTCCACTATGGTGGTGGCTAAGTCCTATATATAGTGGCCTTGGTCCTCTTCCCAAATATGAGCGGGAAGGGATTCCACAATGACGGGATTTGAAAGAGGACAAGTAGTACAATCTATCCTGACAAAAGTAGTCATCGCCTGTGAAAAGCCTCTGGTCATGACGTTGCGGTGGGCTCGGTGATGACCTCCGTCCTGCCGTCCTGGTGGTCTTGGTCTTGTTGCACCAGAATGAAAACCTTTGGTTGATTCCTCGGGACTCCGCGCCTGTGGCTTGCCTCGCTTGCACCGAAGAGGAAACCCGCGCTCTACACCCTCCTGGCGCTCGCCTGGCCTTGGTCGTCACGACTCACGTCAGCTGAGCCTCAGGAGGTAGCTGCATAGAACTCTCTACACCTCAGGAGCCCTCCTGAGGAGGCCAACTGCTTCAGGGGTCTTGGCGTCGTCCGCCTCGCGAGGCTCGATCCCTCGCGAGGGTCTTGATGTGCTGGTGTTGAAGCTGGGCCGTACTAGGCCATCGATGGTGCCACAGGCAGGCAGGCAGGACTGGATATCCCCAAGTCCAGAATGCCGACAGTGGTCTCCTGCCTATCAAAAAAAGTCCAAACCTCTCAGGGCGCACCCAGGGAGGCAGGGCACGCCCCCTAGCTTGTGGTCTCCTTGGGACTCTTCTGGTCCAGCTCCGGTGCTTCGGGGGTCTCTTTTGGTCCATAAAAAACCACCGTAAATTTTCAGCTCATTTGGACTCCATTTGATATTCCTTTTCTGTAAAATTCAAAAACAAGGAAAAAACAGAAACTGGCATTGAGCTCTAGGTTAATAGGTTAGTCCCAAAAATAATATAAAATAGCATATTAATGCATATAAAACATCCAAAACAGATAATATAATAGCATGGAACAATCAAAAATTATAGATACGTTGGAGACGTATAAAAGCATCCCCAAGCTTAATTCCTGCTCGTCCTTGAGTAGGTAAATGATAAAAACAGAATTTTTCATGTGGAATGCTACCTAACATATTTATCAAGCAATCTTATTTATTGTGGCATGAATATTCAGATCTATAAGATACGAAACAAAAGTTTAATATTGACATAAAAACAATAATACTTCAAGCATACTAATAAAGCAATCGTGTCTTCTCAAAATAACATGGCCAAAGAAAGTTATCCCTACAAAATCATATAGTATGGCTATGATCCATCTTCATCACACAAAGTATTTCATCATGCACAACCCTAATGACAAGCCAAGCAATTGTTTCATACTTTTAATGTTCTCAAGCTTTTTCAACTTTCACGCAATACATGAGCGTGAGCCGTGCATATAGCACTATAGGTGGAATATAATATGGTGGTTGTGGAAAAGACAAAAAGAGGAGATTGTCTCACATCAACTAGGCATACCAATGGGCTATGGAGATGCCCATCAATAGGTATCAATATGAGTGAGTAGGGATTGCCATACAACAGATGCACTTTAGAGCTATAAGTTTATGAAAGCTCAAAAAGAAACTAAGTGGGTGTGCATCCAACTCGCTTGCTCATGAAGACCTAGGACAATTTTGAGGAAGCCCATCATTGGAATATACAAGCCAAGTTCTATAATGAAAAATTCCCACTAGTATATGAAAGTGATAACATAGGAGACTCTCTATCATGAAGATCATGGTGCTACTTTGAAGCACAAGTGTGGAAAAAGGATAGTAACATTGTCCCTTCTCTCTTTCTCTCATTTTTTTATTTTTTATTTCGTAAAGTCTAGAGACTCATCCCAACTTGTGAGGGAATCATAGCTTCCATCATCCTTTTCTCACATGGGACAATGCTCTAATGATGATGATCATCACACTTTTATTTACTTACAACTCAAGAATTACAACTCGAAACTTAGAACAAAACGGAACGGTGGAAGTTGCATGGCAATATATCTCGGAATGGCTATGGAAATGCCATAATAGGTAGGTACGGTGGCTGTTTTGAGGAAGGGTATATGGTGGGTGTTGTGCACTGGCAAAAGTTGCACGGTACTAGAGAGGCTAGCAATGGTGGAAGGGTGAGAGTGCGTATAATCCATGAACTCAACATTAGTCATAAAGAACTCACATACTTATTGTAAAAATCTATTAGTCATCAAAACAAAGTACTACACGCATGCTCCTAGGGGGATAGATTGGTAGGAAAATACCATCCCTCGTCCCCGACCGCCACTCAAAAGGAAGACAATCAAAAAATAAATCATGCTCCGACTTCATCACGTAATGGTTCACCGTACGTGCATGCTATGGTAATCACAAAGTTTAACACAAGTATTTCTACCAATCCACAATTACTCACTAGCATGACTCTAATATCACCATCTTTATATATGAAAACAAATGCAAGGAGTCAAACTTCTCATAGATTCAATACTCTTTACATGAAAGTTTTTATTATATCCCTCTTTGATGCCCATCATATTAGGACTAAATTCATAACCTAAGAAAAGTACCATGTTGTTTAAGACTCTCAAAATGATATAAGTGAAGCATGAGAGTTCATCAATTTCTATAAAATAAAACCACCGCCGTGCTCTAAAAATATGTAAGTGAAACACTAGAGCAAATTGCCTAGCTCAAAAGATATAAGTGAAGCACATAGAGTATTCTAATAAATCACGATTCATGTGTGTCCCTCTCAAAAGGTGTGTACAGCAAGGATGATTGTGGCAAACTAAAAAGCAAAGACTCATATCATACAAGACGCTCCAAGAAAAACACATATCATGTGGTGAATAAAAATATAGCCTCAAGTAAATTCACCGATGGATTGAAGACAAAAGAGGGGATGCCATCCGCAGAAAATCCATATCGAAAAAAGTCCAAACGTGATGCAACTCCAAGGAGAATTATTTTGGAATATTTGTGATTTTTGGGAGTCGGAATCACCGCATACGGAGGCCCACACGGACCACAACCCACCAGGGCGCGCCACCAGGCCCAGGCGTGCCCTGGTGTATTGTGCCCTCCTCGTACGTTGGTTGGAGCTCTACTTTGGGCGCAAGGAAGCTTATATCAGGAAAAAATCGTGTAAAAAGATCAGCGCAATCCAAGTTACGGATCTCCGGGGATATAAGACACGGTTTTCGGCCAGATCTGCGGAGAGCGAAAGAGAAGAGAACAGAGAGGGAGATCCAATCTCGGAAGGGCTCCTGCCCCTCTGCTGCCATGGAGGCCATGGACCAGAGGGGGAACCCTCCTCCCATCTAGGAAGGAGGCCAAGGAAGAAGAAGAAGGAGGGGGGCTCTCTCCCCCTCACTTTCGGTGGTGCCGGAGTGCCACCGGGGGCAACGATCGGGATGGCGATCTACATCAACAATCTTGCTACAATCAACACCAACTCTCTCCCTCTCTATGCAGTGGTGTAACACCTCTTCCCCCTGCTGTAATCTCTACTTAAACATGGTGCTCAACTCCATATATTATTTCCCAATGACCTATGGTTATCCTATGATGTTTGAGTAGATCCGTTTTGTCCTATGGGTTAATCATGATCTTGGTTGGTATGATTGTATATTTTATTTATGGTGCTGTCCTATGGTGCCCTCCGTCTCGCGCAAACATGAGGGGTCCCCGCTGTAGGGTGTTGCAATATGTTCATGGTTCACTTACGGTGAGTTGCGGGAGTGACAGAAACTTAAACCCGAGTAGGTGGGGTATGACGTATGGGAGTAAAGAGGACTTGATACTTAATGCTATGGTTGGGTTTCATGACCTTAATGATATTTAGTAGTTGCGGATGCTTGCTAGAGTTCCAATCATAAGTGCATATGATCCAAGTAGAGAATGTATGTTAGCTCATGCCTCTCCCTCATATAAAATTACAAGAATGGTTACCGGTACTTGTTATCGATTGCCTAGGGACAAATGACTTTCTTGTTGACAAAAGATATCTACTTTTATTATCTTGCAATTTATTCTTAGTTTTATTCTTGCAAAGTACTCATAGTGTTATTCTCGCAAAATAGTTTCATACTTGTTTTAGGTAAAACAAACATCAAGCGTGCGTAGAGTTGTACTGGTGGTCGATAGAACTTAAGGGAATATTTGTTCTACCTTTAGCTCCTCATTGGGTTCGACACTCTTACTTATCAAAATAGGCTACAATTGATCCCCTATACTTGTGGGTTATCAAGACCTTTTTCTGGCGCCGTTGCCGGGGAGTTATAGTGTGGGGTGAATATTCTCGTGTGCACTTGTTTGCTTTATCACTAAGTAGTTTTTATTTCCTGTTCTAAGTTGTTCTCTATCTTTAGTTATGGATATGGAACACGAAACACCAAAAAAATTAGTTGTACTTGCTACTCATGGAGATGGGGAACCTCCTAAAACCCTCGATGCTCATTATGTAAAAGATATTATGCTCTACTTGATAATCCTGAAAAAACCCCATTCAACTATATAATGGGAGTAACGTTGTATCAACGTGAATACTTTAGGGATTATCGCTTGACACAAAAAGGGAAACTTTTATGGGATCAAATTTATATGTTGCATTGGTATGCTCGAGATTTATACTTGAGATATGATTTTACTTATTGCTCTAGGATGAATGCTCCACACCTTCCCTTTTCATGTGAAGTTAATGATAATGAAACCTTGGCTTCTTATGCTAGAGGTATATATGATTATTATGATGGGGAACGAAAAGAGGAATTTGTTGCTTTTAAGGGTGCTTATGAAATTGAATCTTTGTTTCAAAGGTTTGAAGCTTTTGATGATGATGTTTATAGGCCTAAAAATTTTGCCATCCTTAAATATTGATATGATAATTATAAATACAATTCCGATATTGATGCATTTATTGAGAAAGTCTCCGCTGTCCAAGAAGAGACTAATATTTTGTAGGAGTCTATGGAAGAAGGAATTGATGAAACTGTGAGCTCATTAGATGAAAAGGATGATGAGGAGAGCGAAGAACAAGATGAGGAAGAACGGATTAGCTACCCGTGCCTACCTTCTAGTGAGAGTAACCCTCCAACTCATACATTATTTAATTCCCCTTCATTCTTACCGAATGATGAATGCTCTGATAATTGCTATGATCTCGTTGATTCATTTGAAATATCCCTGTTTGATGAACTTGATGCTTGTTATGCTTGTGGCCAAGATGCCAATATTAATTATGCTTATGGAGATGAACTTGCTATAGTTCCTTATGTTAGGAATGAAATTGCTTCTATTGCACCCACACATGATAGTCCTATTATCTTTTTGAATTCTCCAAACTACACTATATCGGAGAAGTTTGCTCTTATTAAGGATTATGTTGATGTATTGCATTTTACTGTTGCACATGATGATTTTGATGAATGTAATATGCATGTGCTTGATGCTCCTAGTTGCAATTATTATGAGATAGGAACTACATCTCCGCCTCTTTTTGTTTCCAACACGATAAAATTGCAAGAAACTGCTTATGCTATGTATTGGCCTTTACTTGATGTTCAGGAATTGTTCTTGTATGACATGCCGATGCATAGGAAGAGAGTTAGACTTTGTCATTGCTTGATATATGTTGCTTTGTGCTCACTACTAAATGCCAAATCATTGTTAATTAAAATTGGCTTTGATATACCTTGGGATCCGGGTGGATTCATTACTTGAGCACTTTATGCCTAGCTTAATGGCTTTAAAGAAAGCGCTGCCAGGGAGACAACCCAGAAGTTTTAGAGAGTCATTTATTTCTGTTGAGTGCTTTTATAAAGTTTAAAACAAAAAAATATAGAGGGGAACACAAAACTTTTCAAAAAGGAAAGTGAAAGTGAGAGAGACCAGCATTGTTGAAGTGGGGGAGCTCCTTGAACTTTGTTCATGCTCACGGAAACTTTGTTATTCTTAATTACAGAAAATTTTCAACAAAAATAATTATCCCCTTGTAAAATTCCATTGTACTACAAAAATAATGTGCCAAGATTTGCCTTTAGGATGGGTAGATTGCTTGTTGGTTTGTGCGGTCCAAAACATAAACTTTGGTTGTAGTGCGCGATTTTACATTTTTTACTGGAACGTCAAACGGTTCTGAAACTTTTTGCACTGTATTTCTAAAAAAAATTATGATTTTCTTAGAATGTTTGGAGCTACATAAGTATGGTGGATGTTCAAATCTTTACAGACTGTCCTATTTTCACAGATTGTTGTTATAGCTTCATTATTTGCGTATGTATGAATTCTTGTTGAAGCCTCCTTGACTTGGGGCCATAGAATTGTGATAGTATACAGTGGGTAATGTTTGTTTATAATTATACAATAATGTTGCAGCAGTACATGATGGGATTTCATTGCCATTTTTCACTAACCTCGCCAATAAAAGTTCGTTTAAGTTTTGTGTGGATGAAGTGTTCGAAGATCAAGGAGGTCTCGATATGAGGAGAAGGAGGAGAGGCAAGAGCTCAAGCTTGGAGATGCCCAAGGAACCCAAAGTAAATATTCAAGGAGACTCAAGCGTCTAAGCTTGGGGATGCCCCGGAAGGCATCCCATCTTTCTTCAACAAGTATCGGTATGTTTTCAGATTCGTTTCGTTCATGTGATATGTGCAAGTCTTGGAGCGTCTTTTGTGTTTATTTTTCACTTTGCTTTTATGCTCCATGCTGGTATGAGATGGTCCATGTTTGATTTATAGAATGCTCATTGCACTTCACTTATATCTTTTGAGTATGCCTTTATAGAATGCTTCATGTGCTTCACTTATATCATTTGAAGTGTGGATTGCCTGTTTCTCTTCACATAGAAAACCGATGTTCGTAGAATGCTCTTTTGCTTCACTTATATTTGTTAGAGCATGATCTTTTGTAGAAAGAACTAAACTCTCATGCTTCACTTATATCTATTTAGAGAGTCAACAGGAATTGGTCAATTGCATGGTTAGTCATAAAATCCTACATAAAACTTATGGATCACTGAATATGATATGTTTGATTCTTGCAATAGTTTTGAGATATAGAGACGATAAATATGTGGGAAGTACTAGTAAACGGTTGTGGTTAAGTAAGAATATTGGTGTTAAGGTTTGTGATTCCTGAAGCATGCACGTATAGTCTCTCGTTATGCTATGAAAGTTGTAGCACAATTTATCCTTGATTGTCTTCCTTATGAGTAGCGGTCGGGGACGAGCGATGGTCTTTTCCTTCCAATCTAACCCCCTAGGGGCATGTGTAGTAGTACTTTGCTTCGAGCGCTAATAAACTTTTGCAATAAGCATGTGAGTTCTTTATGACTAATGTGAGTCCATGGATTATACACACTCTTACCTTTCCGCAATTTGCTAGCCTCTACGGTACCGTGCATTACCCTTTCTCACATAGAGACGTGGTGCAAACTTCGCAGGTACATCCAAACCCCGTGATATGATTGCTCTATCACACATAAGCCTTATTATATCTTCCTCAAAACAACCACCATACCTACCTATTATGGCTTTTCCATGGCCATTCCGAGATATATTGCCATGCAACTTCCACAGTTTCCATTTGATGACTTGAGCATTCATTGTCATATTGCTTTGCATGATCATATAGCTGACATAGTAGTTGTGGCTCAGCCACCGTGCATCATTTTTATACATGTTATGCTAGATCATCTATCAGAGGCATTCATATAGAGTCATATTTTGTTATAGGTATTGAGTTGTAATTTTTATTTCTGTTGAGTTATAAGTAAATAGAAGTGTGATGATCATCATTTTTAGAGCAGTGCCCCAGTGAGGAAAGGATGATGGAGACTATGATTCACCCACAAGTCGGGATGAGACTTCAGACATTAAGAGAAAAAAGATAAAAAGAAAAAAAAAGAGAAGGGGCATTGTTAGTATCCTTTACCACACTTGTGCTTCAAAGTAGCACCATGGTTTTCATATGGAGAGTCTCCTATGTTGTCACTTTCATATACTAGTAGGAATAGTTCATTATAGGATTAGATGCACACCCACTTAGTTTTCATATGGAGCTTTCATACACTTATAGCTCTTAGTGCATTCGTTGCATGGCAATCCCTACTCCTCACGTTGATATCAATTGATGGGCATCTCCATAGCCCATTGGTTATCCGCGTCGATGTGAGACTTCCTTACTTTTTTGTCTTCTTTATATTTACCCCTATCACCATACTCTATTCCACCCGTAGTGCTATATCCATGGCTTGCACTCATGTTTTGCATAATGGTTGAAAAAGTTGAAGCGCGTTAAAAAGTATGAACCAATTGCTTGGCTTCTCATCGGGGTTGTACATGATTTATACTTTGTGTTAAGAAGACAGAGCATGACAAGACTATATGATTTTGTAGGGATAACTTTCTTTAGCGTTGATATTCTGAAAGACATGATGGTTTATTGGGAAGCATGAGTATTGATGTCTTTATGTCAAACTATGGACTATTGGTTTGAATCACTTATGTCTTAATATTCATGCCATGACTAGACACATGATCAAGTTTATGCAAGGTAGCATTCCACATCAAAAATTATCTTTTTTATCATTTACCTACTCGAGGACGAGCAGGAATTAAGCCTGGGGATGTTGCTACGTCTCCGTCGTATCTATAATTTTTGATTGTTTCATGCCAATATTATTCAACTTTTACATACTTTTGGCAACTTTTTATATTATTTATTTGGACTAACTTACTTATCCAGTGCCCAGTGCCAGTTCCTGTTTGTTGCATGTTTTTGTATCGCAGAAAATCCATATCAAACAAAGTCCAAACGTGATGCAACTCTATGGAGAATTCCTTTGGAATATTTGTGATTTTTGGGAGTTGGAATCACCGCAAACGGAGGCCCACACGGACCATAACCCACCAGGCCTAGGCGCGCCCTGGTGTATCGTGCCCTCCTCGTACATTGGTTGGAGCTCTACTTCGGGTGCAAGGAAGCTTATATCAGGAAAAACAAATCGTGTAAAAAGATCAGCGCAATCGGAGTTACGGATCTCTGGGAATATAAGAAACGGTTTTCGGCCAGATCTACGGAGCGCAAAACAGAAGAGAACAGAGAGGGAGATCCAATCTCGGAGGGGCTCCTGCCCCTCCACCACCATGGAGGCCATGGACCAAAGGGGGAACCCTCCTCCCATCTAGGGAGGAGGCCAAGGAAGAAGAAGGAGTGGGGCTCTCTCCGCCTCGCTTCCGGTGGTGTCGGAGTGCCACCCGGGGCAATGATCGGGTTGACGATCTACATCAACAATCTTGCTACCGTCAACACCAACTCTCTCCCCCTCTATGCAGCGGTGTAACACCTCTTCCCCCTCGCTGTAATCTCTACTTAAACATGGTGCTCAACTCCATATATTATTTCCCAGTGATCTATGGTTATCCTATGATGTTTGAGTAGATCCGTTTTGTCCTATGGGTTAATCGTGATCTTGGTTGGTATGATTGTATATTTTATTTATGGTGCTGTCCTACAGTGCCCTCCATCTTGCGCAAACGTGAGGGGCCCCTGTTGTATGGTGTTGCAATATGTTCATGGTTCGCTTACGGTGGATTGCGAGAGTGACAGAAACTTAAACCCGAGTAGGTGGGGTGTGACATATGGGAGTAAAGAGGACTTGATACTTAATGCTGTTGGGTTTCACGACCTTAATGATCTTTAGTAGTTGCGGATGCTTGCTAGAGTTACAATCATAAGTGCATATGATCCAAGTAGAGAAAGTATGTTAGCTCATGCCTCTCCCTCATATAAAATTACAAGAATGATTACAGGTACTTGTTATCGATTGCCTAGGGACAAATGACTTTCTTGTTGACAAAAGCTATCTACTTTTATTACCTTGCAATTTATTCTAGTTTTATTCTCGCAAAGTACTCGTAGTTTTATTCTCGCAAAATAGTTTCATACTTGTTTTAGGTAAAGCAAACATCAAGCATGCGTAGAGTTGTACCGGTGGTCGATAGAACTTGAGGGAATATTTGTTCTACCTTTAGCTCCTCGTTGGGTTCGACACTCCTACTTATCGAAAGAGGCTACAATTGATCCGCTATACTCGCGGGTTATCAGGCATCCCCAAGCTTAGATGCTTGGTTGTCCTTGAATATTACCTTGGGGTGCCTTGGGCATCCCCAAGCTTAGGCTCTTGCCACTCCTTATTCCGTAGTCCATCAAAATTTTACCCAAAACTTGAAAACTTCACAACACAAAACTCAACAGAAAACTCGTAAGATCCGTTAGTATAATAAAGCAAATCACCACTTAGATACTGTTGTGAACTCGTTCTAAATTTATATTGGTGTTATATCTACTGTATTCCAACTTCTCCAAGGTTCATACCCTCCAATGCTACTCATAGATTCATTAAAATAAGCAAACACAAAGAAAACAGAATCTATGAAAAAAGGAACAGTTTGTCACAATCTGGAAACTTCGTATACTTATGTAACTCCAAAAATTCTGAAAAATTAGGACAATCTAGACAATTTGTACATCCATCCTGTGTAAAAAACTCATATCAAAATCACACTTCTGTGAATTTCTAAAATTCTGGCAATGAGCATAAAAAGTTTCTGTTTTTCAGCAAGATCAAATCAACTACCACCATAGACCATCCCAAAGGTCTTACTTGGAACTTGATTGAAACAAAATCTATAAAACATGATTACTACAGTAGAATAATCATGTGAACACACCAAAAACAGTAGGTATAAATATTGGGTTGTTTTCCAACAAGCGCTTTTCTTTAATGTATTAGGCACGATGATTTCAATGATGCTTACATAAAAGATAAGAATTGAAACATAATGGGAGCATCATGGAGCATATGACTAACACATTTAAGCATAACCCACTTCCTATGCCTAGGGGTTTTGTGAGCAAACAATTTATGGGAACAAGAATTAACTAGCATGGGAAGGTAAAACAAGCAAAACTTCAAGATTTTCAACAAAAATAGAGGAAACTTGATATTATTGAGATATGAAAAGCATATGTTCCCCTATCATAATAACTTTCAATAGCATCATTAATGAATTCGACAATATAACTATCATGTGAGGCATAATCCAATTGAAAATTAAAATTATGATGACAAGTTTCATGGTTATCATTATTCTTTATAGCATACATGTCATTACAATAATCATCATACATAACAACTTTTTTATCATAGTCAATTGGAACCTCTTCCAAAATAGTGGATTCATCACTAAATAAAAGTCATGACCTCCCCAAATCCACTTTTATCAATATTGCGAAAAGATTCAACACCCTCAGAATAGTGGGATCATTACTTCCTAAAGTTGACACTCTTCCAAACCAACTTTCATCAATATAATCATCATAAATAGGAGGCATGCTATCATCAAAATAAATTTGCTCATCAAAACTTGGGGGACTAAAAATATCATCTTCATCAAACATAGCATCCCCAAGCTTGTAGCTTTACATATCATTAGCATCATGGATATTCAAACAATTCGCACTAACAACATTGCAATCATGCTCATCATTCAAAGATTGTGTGCCAAACATTTTATTGCATTCTTCTTCTAACAATTGGGAACAATTTTCCTTTCCATCATTTTCACGAAGAACATTAAAAAGATGAAGCACATGAGGCAACCTCAATTCCATTTTTTGTAGTTTTCTTTTATAGATTAAACTAGTGATAAAACAAGAAACTAAAAGATTCAACTACAAGATCTAAAGATATACCTTCAAGCACTCACCTCCCCAGCAACGGTGCCAAAAAAGAGCTTGATGTCTACTACACAACCTTCTTCTTGTAGACTCGTGTTGGGCCTCCAAGCGCAGAGTTTTGTAGAACAGTAGCAAATTTCCCTCAAGTGGATGACCCAAGGTTTATAAATCCGTGGGAGGCGTAGGATTAAAATGGTCTCTCTCAAACAACCCTATAACCAAATAACAAAGAGTCTCTTGTGTCCCCAACACACCCAATACAATGGTAAATTGTATCGGTGCGCTAGTTCGGCGAAGAGATGGTGATACAAGTGTAGTATGGATAGTAGATATAGGTTTTTGTAATATGAAAATATAAAAACAACAAGGTGACTAGTAACAAAAGTGAGCACAAACAGTATTGCAATGCTTGAAAACAAGGCCTAGGGTCTATACTTTCACTAGTGCAAGTTCTCTCAACAATGATAACATAATTAAATCATATGGAAATCCCTTAACGTGCAACAAAGAATCACTCCAAAGTTCCTATCGGAGAACGTAGGAAGAAAATGTGCATCAACCCCTATGCATAGATGGCCCCAATATCACCTCGGGAATCCGCAAGTTGAGTGCCAAAACATGCATCAAGTGAATCAACAGAACATACCATTGTCACCACAGATATCCCATCGCAAGACATACATCAAGTGTTCTCAAATCCAATACTCAATCCAACATAACAAAACCTCAAAGAGCAAGACTCAATTCATCACAACAAGAGATACGGGCGGAAGAAACGCCATATGATCCAACTATAATAGCAAAGCTCGCAGTACATTAAGATCATGACAAATCAAGAACACGAGGGAGTGATCAAACACATAGCTACTGGTACATACCCTCAGCCCCTAGGGTGAACTACTCCCTCCTCGTCATGGAGACCGCCGAGATGATGAAGATGGCCTCCGGCGATGATTTCCCCATCCGGCAGGGTGCCAGAACAGGCTCCTGATTGGTTTTTCATGGCTATAGAGGTTTGCGGCGGTGGAACTTCCGATCTAGGGTTCTTTTCGGAGGTTTCCATATTTATCAGAATTTTTGGCATCGGAAACAAGTCAAGGGGTGCCCGAGGGGACCACAAGCCCTCAGGGCGCGCCCAGGGGGGTAGCGCGTGCCCCTTGGCTTGTGGTCTCCTCGGGACTCTTCTGGTCCAGCTCTGGTGGTTCGGGGGTCTCTTTTGGTCCATAAAAAATCACTATAAATTTTTAGCTCATTTGGACTCCATTTGATATTCCTTTTCTGTAAAACTCAAAATCAAGGAAAAAACAAAAAACTGGCACTAGGCTCTAGGTTAATAGGTTAGTCCCAAAAAGATTGTAAAATAACATATTAATGCATATAAAACATCCAAATAAGATAATATAATAGCATGGAACAATCAAAAATTATAGATGCGTTGGAGACGTATCAAGCATGGACACTACTCAGGCCGCCGTCATATCCACCCACTTCCCCACCTCCACACCACATTCGCCGAGGCCCACTCCTTGCCGGTGTTTGTGACCGCTCCTCTCCATCGCCGGAGCACGAGAAGGCACAGTCCTTCACCGCCACTGGCACCGCCCTCGCCTCCACGAGCACCATCGGTGTTGCGGACTTGGACAGGTGTGCTGCCTGCATGGGAGAGGACCGTGCCCTTCTCCGGCCGCTACTCCACCACGCCCGTAAGCTTCGGCACCCACTAGGTGTTGGGCCTTTTGCGCACAAGGTAGAATGGATAACAATGATGAGTTTTTTTTACAATGATGCCATATGTTCATCGGATGATTCATCGTTTAACGATGAGGATCTTGTGGTTGTTAGTATGGTCATCAATGATCACATTTGTAGGCTGCGGCCCAGGTTTAGAGGTCGGTATAGGGCGATGATCTAGCATTTAATCACAATAGAGAGAGTGGCCATTGCATACTCTATAGCGGTTATTTTCAGTGCATGCCCCACTCTACAATCCCACGCTTTTCTGGCGGCACTTCCGGATGGCGAGACATGTGTTCAACCGTATTCAGTAGGGATTGGTGGCGTATGATGATTACTTTAGATGCAAGAATGATGTCGTTGGAAAGGTTGGCTTCTCCTCTTATCAGAAATGCACTGCATCTATTCAGATGCTTGATGCTACCTCTTGAGCTTGCGTTGGTTTTCCCTTGAAGAGGAAAGGGTGATGCAGCAAAGTAGTGTAAGTATTTCCCTCAGTTTTGAGAACCAAGGTATCAATCCAGTAGGAGACGATGCACAAGTCACCGAATACCTGCACAAACAATCAAGAACTTGCAACCAACACGATAAAGGGGTTGTCAATCCCTTCACGGTCACTCGCAAAAGTGAAATCTAATAGAGATAGTAAAGTAATATTTTTGGTATTTTTATATATATATGGGAAAGTAAAGATTGCAAAATAGTAAACGAGATTCAATAATATGGAAAAAGAGATGCAATATAATGGAAAAGAGACCCGAGGGCCATAGGTTTCACTAGTGGCTTCTCTCGAGATAGCATGTATTACGGTGGGTGAACAAATTACTGCCGAGCAATTGATAGAAAAGCGCATAATTATGACGACATCTAAGGCAATGATCATGAACATAGGCATCACATACGTGTCAAGTAGACCGACTCCTGCCTGCATCTAGTACTATTACTCCACACATCGACCGCTATCCAGCATGCATCTAGAGTATTAAGTTCATAAGAACGGAGTAACACATTAAGCAAGATGACATGATGTAGAGGGATAAACTCAAGCAATATGATATAAACCCCATCTTTTTATCCTCGATGGCAACAATACAATACGTGTCTTGCTGCCCCTAATGTCACTGGGAAAGGACACTGCAAGATTGAACCCAAAGCTAAGCACTTCTCGCATGGCAAGAGAGATCAATATAGTAGGCCAAACTAAACCGATAATTCAAAGAGACTTGCAAAGATATCAAATCATGCATATAAGAATTCAGAGAATAACCAAATAATATTCATAGATAATCTTGATCATAAATCCACAATTCATTGGATCTCGGCAAACACACCTCAAAAGAGTATTACATCGAATAGATCTCCAAGGACATCAAGGAGAACTTTGTATTGACAATCAAAGAGAGAGAAGAAGCCATCTAGATAATAACTATGGACCTGAAGGTCTGTGGTAAACTACTCAGGCTTCATCGGAGATGTAATGGTGTTGATGTAGAAGCCCTCCGTGATTGATTCCCCCTCCGGCAGATCGCCAGAAAACGCACCAAGATGGGATCTCATGGGTACAGAAGGTTGCGGCGGTGGAAAAGTGGTTTCATGGATCCCCCTGATGTTTTTAGGGTATAAGAGTATATATAGGCGAAAGAACTAGGTCGGTGGAGCTACAAGGGGGCCACGAGGGTGGGGGCGCGCCTACCCCCCTGGGCGCGCCCTCCTGCCTCGTGGACGCCTCATTGTGTCTCCGACTTCATCTCCAAGTCTTCTGGTTTGCTTTCGGTCCAAGAAAGATCATCGCGAAGGTTTCATTCCGTTTGGACTCCGTTTGGTATTCCTTTTCTGCAAAACTCTAAAATAGGAAAAAAAACAAAAACTGGCACTGGGCCCTCGGTTAATAGGTTAGTCCCCAAAAAAGTATAAAAGAGCATATTAAAGCCCATTAAACATCCAAAACATATAATATAGTAGCATGGAACGATAAAAGTTTATAGATACGTTGGAGACGTATCAAGCATCCCCAAGCTTAATTCCTGCTCGTCCTCGAGTAGGTAAATGATAAAAACAGAATTTTTGATGTGGAATGCCAACTAACATATTTATCAATGTAATTTTCTTTATTGTGGCATGAATGTTCAGATCCGAAAGATTCAAGACAAAAGTTTAATATTGACATAAAAACAATAATACTTCAAGCATACTAACAAAGCAATCATGTCTTCTCAAAATAACATGGCCAAAGAACGCTATCCCTATAAAATCATATAGTCTGGTTATGCTCTATCTTCATCACACAAAGTATTTAATCATGCACAACCCCGATGACAAGCCAAGCAATTGTTTCATACTTTTGATGTTCCCAAACTTTTTCAATCTTCACGCAATACATGAGCGTGAGCCATGGATATAGCACTATAGGTGGAATAGAATGGTGGTTGTGGAGAAAACAAAAAGGAGAAGATAGTCTCACATCAACTAGGCATATCAACGGGCTATGGAGATGCCCATCACTACAAAAAAATACACTTCCATGATGATATGTGTTTGTCACAGTAGGTCGCGTTTTTTGTCATGCATGTACATCCATGATGATTTTATGACAGAATCAAGATAGTCATACCTGTGTTGTCGTAGAAGTGTTCCATGACATTAGCAAAATTATCATCACGAAAGTGCCCACTTCCATGACAATAAATCGTGCGTCACAGAAGTGCTTTCGTCAAGGGTGACCGACACATGGCGTCCACCATAACGGAACGCCGTTAAGCTATCGGGTCGGGTTTTGGATCCGATAACCCGTTAACAGCCCTGACCAATGGGGATTTTCCATGTGTAAAATCATCATTGGCTGGAGGAAACACGTGTCGGCTCATCGTTGGGACAGATGTCATCCACTCATTGGACAGAAGGCGCCTATGATACGTCGGCACGTGGCACGGCCCAACAGAGGCCCATTCCTGTGAAAAGGCCGCCCCGTTTGACTTGGTCAAAAGGTGGCAGGCCGGCCCATGAAGAGCATGTTAACGGCCTGTTCACATATAGCCCATTTACAGCCCGCTAACCCAAGGCCCGTTACGCCCTATCCGAATTAGGCCCAGTAGCGTCATCTGGGCCATCCAATATGATTCCAGCCCATTTTCACTTCTGGCCCATGTATGGCCCATGACGTCTTTCGGCCCATATGAGGCCCTTTGTAACTCTTGGCCCATTAACGGCCCGCGGTGAAACTGGCCCATAATGAACAGTGTATCACTTTACACCCATTAACGGCCCGTGGTGAAACTGGCCCGTAATGAACAGTGTATCACTTTATACCCATTAACGGCCCGTTATTCCGTTGGGCCGTTTCCAGCCCATGTTATCTTTCGGCCTTCTAAGAGCCCATTTATTCTTGGGCTCATTTCCAGCATTCGTTTACTTACGGCCCGTTACTGTCATTTTCTGCTTGTGGGCCAAATTCAGCCCGTGGTTACAGTAGGCCCATTTGTGGTCCGTTAATACGTTGGGCCGTTTTCATAGCGTCATCAAATACGGCCTATTAACGATGGCCCGTTATGGTCGGCCCATGAACGGACGATTCCAACTCTAGCCCGTTTACGGCCATAATGCGGCCTGTTATTGGCCCATGTTTGGCCAATCGATCATACGACCCATATAAGGCCCATTGATGATACGGCCCGTAGAAGGCCCATTGTTTCTACGGCCCGTAGAAGGACCACTGTTTCTACGGCCCGTAGAAGGCCCACTGTTTCTACGGCCCGTAGGAGGCCCAGTGTCACTACAGTAAATATTAGCCCATGGTTATTGTGGCCTAGTTTTAAAAAATAGGTTATTGCAGCCACTAGCAAACCGCGGAAAAAGAACTGCAATGACTACAAGCAAACAAATAAACAAGACAACAAGGAAATAAATAAGCAAGCAACTTACGCTAGGCTATCACGGCTATCACACATATTACATCCACTGGGCATCAAAGTTCGCCACGAGTGCAAATAAACGCGCCAACAAAAGAATATACAAAACTGAGAGCACTTCAGAAGGCACTAGGCCTGGCCAGGTCGAGCCCCAAACAGCCGAAGAAGCTGAGTAGACCTCAGTTGTGTCAACGATAGATGCATCAACACTGGATTTATGGCATGATGGTGCACACGGCAGTCCTCTGACATCTTCATTGCATCTTTGACTTCAAGTCAGAGCTGAGCTGAAGCAAGCCTTTACGCTTTAAGTTGAGACTGAAGAAGTCGAACTGATTGAGGCAGCGACTGCACAGAGGTTGTCTCACACCTGCTGGTGAGTAGCTTCAACTCACTGTCTTCATCAAGACAGGACCTTGGGGTCATCTCACTGTCCTCAAGATGGTTTGGCTCACTATCTTCCCTAAACTTCTGCCTGGAGTAAGAGATACGACTCTGAAAGAGAAACGAGGAGACACGTAACAGGTTTCACAATTATATAAGCAAATAAATGGATCTGTTCTGCATAAGGAACATGTTTTTACAACTACAATTTGAAACTGGTAGTTGTTGCAAACATCCAATCAGATGTAAACAGCAAAGCAAACAGCAGTGGAGGAAATGATGCCTATCCAAATCTATACTAGAACAAAGTTTGAAGGCTTGAGAAGGATGAACTTACATTACATGTTAACACGGGCTGGACAAAGCCCTTCTCCATGTTGATGGAAGGATAATTCAATAAATTCCCCAAAGAAAATTCTTTATAAGCGTTGCCATTATTCTACATTTTGCAAAGAGTAAATATAGATCAAATAATATTGGAAGAAACAGAGGATAATGAAGCTCAGGTGCAGACTGATGATACATAATCAAATAGCAATTAATTAAGTACAACGTTACAAGGCAAAAGGGAGAGAGGTACTGACAAGAGCAATGCAGAGCCCAATATTGTTTTGAGATCGTATGATCCTTTGAGCAAGGAGATTCATCTGAAATTAGTTTTCATACAAGAGAGAAGGTAAGGCACAAGCAGAAATTTAGGAGTTCAAATTTTGAATTGATATCATAGACAGTACCTGACGCTGGGCTCCCAGCAGTTCTAATAGGGGTTTGGCCACTGGAGTAGGGGTAAAGTGTGGTACAGTTGGGCCTGTGTTTTCTGTGGCTGCTGATCTATCTGATTTAACAGGTATCACTACCTTTTCCAAATACCTAGTTTGTACTCCTTGAGGATCTGCACTCACCCTCTTCCTTTTGGACATCTATTACGAAAGAACAACATTTGACTGGAAAAACATAGTGTGACGACACATGGAATAGGTACAGAAAATGGATAGGTATGGCATATACTCATATATGATGCTTAAACTAAGCAGATGGTGTAACAAAGTAGAAGTAATGCAAGAGGTGAGATGCAAAATATGTGCGACCAATACAACTTTGCAAAGTTAGAGCAAGCACCTTGATGGGTGAATAAGATAGGCCATCCTCCACCATGCCAAGTTTGTTAGCCAGTGGATTGTTCCGCAATATTCCTCTCGTGCGCCCATTCTCATATTCATTTTGATAATGTTCAATATCTGACATGCATGAAAACATAAAAACAAGTGAGATTTTCTTTGTAATGCAGAAGTGATTCTAATCCAATACTGCCTCCCTGTAAACCCCTTTGTGCTATCTCTACAATTCTTTTAAGAGATGCCATGCATGCTGTAATTTGTTGTGTGCATTAATATAATGTGGCCTACTACTCAAAATATGAGAGCTCCAGAAGTGATGACACTTCGCAGATGACAGCTTCAACATATAGTAAAGAAGAACAAGTCGACCTGACCTGACAGATTCAAAATATACTAAGGGAGAACAACTCGACCTGACCAGTCGATCGCAAGAGAAGAGTATCATCTTAAAGAAGAGCAAAAGAGCAAGCAGATTGAAGATATTACAAGTCTTTCAATACAATGTCGGTTAGCCACCCATGATGAACCAGAGCGCATAGAGAAATACTATTCTTTCTAGTCTCTCCATATGTGGCTCACATGCATTTCGAAACTAAAGTAGGAACATTTAGCTAACCAATTAATCATCTCTCAGTTTTACTAATATTAGCAATAATATCAGATATGAATTTGTACAAGTAAGCTTGTTTAGCTCGATGGGTGGAGCAGTGCTATTACGACACGAACCACGTAGGCTGATTGTGGTCATCATAAAATGGGGAAACCATAAGCATGATGAGTACAATGTTGACCGTGGCAGTGGGATGGCAGATCTGAAGCTGCAAACCGCGCAAAGGGTAGTTAGCAACCTATGTTTGCTTTGAAATAACAACTAAGATTTGGTATGGACAAGAAAGTACGGTCAACAAGTGACAAAGAAATGCAATTATGCTGTCTCTCTATATGTCGCGACATGCATTTGGAAACTCAAGTGGGACCTTTAGCTAACCAATTAAATGTGTCGGTTAACTAATATCAGTATCATATCACAATCATATTTGAACAACTAAGCTTTCGAATTCTGAGTGTTGTGTTGTTTAGCTTGAAGGGTGGAGTAATGCTAGTACGACAGAAAGCACCTACGCAGATCATAGTAGAGTAGATAAAAGGGGAAAACCCTAAGCATCAAGAGAAAAATCAGGAAAGTGGAACTAGCTGGACCAGTGGGTGGCGCACATGCATTTCGAAACGTATATAGGAACATTAGGTGACCAATTAAATGTTCTCTGTTTTAGTGATATGAGCATCATATCAGATTCGTATTTCAACACGTAAGCTTTGGGTTGAGGTCTTGAGGAGCAGTGCTAGCACGACACGAAGCACCTACGATGATGGTAGTGAATATAAAGGGGGGAAACCATAAGCTTTACGAGTATAGTGCCCGTGCTATGGCGGATCTGAAGGTGCAAACCGGACAAAGCTACTTCGCAACCAATGTTTGCTTTCAACTAGCCACTACGATTTGGTACGGACAAGAAAAGTACAGTAAACAAATTACGATCTATTTTCCGGGTGAGATCAATAAATTAAGCACATATGGAAGAGTACCACCTCTCTTGTGATGCCGTGTAGGCCTATGCTAATGCGTTGAGGGTGCTGCGGGTGCAATGGCTGTCAGCGGCAGGGAAGAAGACTTTAGACGGCAGATGGTCGGGTCGGGGGATATATCCTGTTGTTGTGGACGAGGCAGTCGTAGGAGCGGCAACGACAAGGTGGACGACGACGCCGATGAAGCGAGAGGAGGCGATGAAAGGATCCTGGTCCAGCGCCGTGGATAAGAGACGTCCATCTCTTGCAGTGGACGACGGGGTAGGGGTAGCAGCTTCGGCAAGGTGGAGGATGGGATGGCGGACGGAGGAGGCTAGCCACAGTGCGGAGGTTGTCGTGCCACCGACTGTGTATGAATGGGGAAATGGAGGGGAGGGGGGATCTCAAACTTTGGGACGCGCTTCTCTGAAATGTGGGAAAGTTACGAACTTATCCCCCGTTTAAAATTTCGGACATCGCGTCGGTTGGGGATAGGACGGTAATCTCGCATCTCCCAAATATTTGCCGGTAACTATTTCGGGCGAGGAGAGGGTGTTTTGCTGCCCACGGTTGGCGCCCACGGTGTATGAACGGGGTTGACAGGTAGGGCGGTTGTGTCACGTCTGAGGGAAGTTACACATCTGCCCCTATTTAAAATATTAGCCTACATTGATTTTGGATGAGAAGAGTTTGTTTTGCCGCCCACCGTGTATGAATGGGGAAATGGAGGAAGAGACACATGTCTTTCGGACGAGCTTGAATCAAATGTGCTTTGCCACCCACGTTTGGTGCCCACCGTGTCTGAATGGGCTCAGAGGCCGTCGTGTCACGTATGATTGAAGTTACTAGTCTACCCCTATTGACAGCAGTGTAAATCCGGTCGATAAGGATGTCAAGTGTTAGGGGTAGACAGTAATTTCCATCTCGCAAACACTTGCTTCGGCAGCCCACAAAATATAGTGGGTGTTTAGCCGCTTCGTTCAAAACTTGGGAGAATTAGCATTCACGTTTGCCCTGGGCCCTGGCAAACTAAATTCAAATCCAATTTGTATTCGATCACGAATATCCATAGATAATTCTACATTTTGTTATTTATTTCTTCAAAATCACAACAAAGATTTATTCCACCTTTATATATGATTATGATTTAGAAATGCCGTGATCTTCGAATTCAGTAGGTTGGATACACTCTGAGTCAAATAGTTATTTCATCCAATACAATATGCTCACACGAAAAATAGTTCACCTTATGTCAATCATACAAGTACTAAGGATTACCTCGCCTAAAAAGTTCGGATCATTACAACACATGGACAACATAGGGGGTCTTGCAACATAATCCATTCAGAGACATGACACGACATGCCAGTACAATAATCTAATGAAAATTTCAACAGGTATCTAAAGAAGAACTGGGATTACCTTGGGCTTCAGATAGCAGAAACAGCAGGACCTCCTCCGTCTTCAAATGCAACATTCTTACTTCGTCCAATTCTTGGGTTGCTTGCATAATGCGTGCTGCTAATTTCGTAATTTCCAGCCTCAAGATAAAGATTACCTCATTCATGGCATCCACACCATCTCTTTCTGCCTCTAGTAGAGCCTCAAGCACTATAATATCTGTGCTCAGACTGCTCTCCGGCGGTGTTGCCTCTGAAGTGCTACCATCTGGTAACATGGATGGCACACTACTTCCACAAATAGATTCTGGGGTTGTACATTGTGTCCTAGTGTGAACAGCATCCTAAAAGGTTTCCGCTGGACATAAGTAAGAGATAGTTATCGTATGATCCAGGGAGTAAGCTTACATGGTAAACGATGGACGAATTATTGCCGAGCATGGCAAACTATATTTAAATGGTTCGAAGCAGCATCAGCCGAAAAGAAATTAAAATGGTAAGATGAAACTAGGGATGTAAGTGTCAAATAAACGACATCCGCCAGTCCCATCTAGTTAGTTTTTGCTACCTCCCTAGTTCATTTTCCTCAAAAAACAAAAACTCTTTTGAACTATCATACCACTAGTGGACTTTAATTGGGATTAAACGGGCCCCAGTTGACATCCCTAGTTGAAAGGGAGTGTACCACCGCTATATTTAAGTTGCCAAGGCATCTAAGTAGTTGAAATAATCTGAGAAAGCACTTAACAGTGTGGCCTCGTATAAACTACAAAGACAGTCTTGTGATGAAGTTGAGAGCAAAAATTTAAGGACTCAAATGAAATAGGCATGCATTTCTTTACGATAGTACAGCAGGCACTGCTGACATATTGGCCAACTCAGGTATAGCGTAACAACAAACAAGCATTCGAATCAAGCAATACAGCAAAGCAGACAACTGAACTATTTGTAATTCGGTAGGATTATAGGTTGAGGGCACAAGCCAAGAAAGCAGCCCACTCGCATTACATTTCACATGTACTAAAACACACTGGCTTACCATATGTTGCTGTGAAGCCTTGCTGCTGTTGCAATGTTCTTTCAAGATATCGTCAGCATCCCGTGGTTGCAAATCTAGTTGTTGTAGTTTATTCTGCACCCTCTATTTAGGTAAAATTAATTTTAATCGCATGCATTGGTCCGAATTGATCATTAATGGTTCATCTAAACTAATGAAAGAAGGGTGTGTGCATACACGACAATATATCTGCTTCCCTCTATTTTTATGCTTTTTCGAGGTGCCAGCCCCAAAAGAACAAATATTTTGCTTGATGGGGTTGGCAGCTCCATAATTAATGGAAGCATCAAATTAGTCAGGCAACTTGGGAAGATCAAGAACACACAAACAAGTAATGAAAAGAGGCTCGGAGCAGTGATGTAATAGCACACATCAGAAAATGTAGGGTAAAACAAACAAAAAGCAGCGGAACCACATGCTAGTTTGCTGATGTGTAATTAAGCATAGAGAACATTAAGCAGTCAGATGGAACCAACAGGTGGCATCAGAACAACACCATTATCATAAATATAGCATTCAAGAAGTA
Source organism: Triticum aestivum (assembly GCF_018294505.1). NCBI lineage: Eukaryota > Viridiplantae > Streptophyta > Magnoliopsida > Poales > Poaceae > Triticum > Triticum aestivum. The sequence continues at coordinate 241,144,357 of NC_057798.1, forward strand.
AAATAGTAGGCAGTGATATCTAGGAAGTACAGTAATACTCCCTCCGTTCCAAAATAGATGACTCAACTTTGTACTAACTTCAGTACAAAGTTAGTACAAAGTTGGGTCTTCTATTTTGGAACGGAGGGAGTACTTAGGACAAAACTAAAGCATATTAACTATATGTGCACTGGTATGTAATTTAGCACATGTAACATGTTCACTGCCAAAAGTATGGCCCTACAGGTGCAAGCAGAATAACACGTCTCATGAAAAACTAAATGATGCCCTGAAGAAATTCAAAGGTGCGGTGCTTATGCTAGGAAAGTGAACGTAGGCGCCGGCCGTTGGATAATAGTACCTGATTCTCGGCAGCGTCTGGGTATCGTTGTCATACTTGATAGCTAAGGTCGTCGATGGTGCTCGTGTTGCGGTTGAGTTTGGGCTGGTTGTCGCCGTCGCTGAAGCGGCTCCGGTGCTACAGTTGCGGCGTCTGTCGACATACAAGAAAGCTCATCTATGGTAAGTGAACAGTTGCACGACGAAGAGAAAAACCGAAGGAGTACAAATCGAAATAACCTGATGAGGCTGCGGCGTCGGTAAAGCAGGGCCAGTGGATTTGAATATGGCGTCCATGGAGCGGGTCCGATGCAGTGGATGAAGGCTTCAGTGGGCGCGCTGTACAGTGCTTTCGGTGAGGCGGATCTGTTGCGGCAGACGAGGGCTTGTATGAAGGGCCGGCGAAGGGGCGGACGAGGGAGTCAGTGAAGGGCCTACACTGTGGTGGACGAGGGCGCCGGTTAAGCAGATCCGGTGCGGTGGACCATGATGGCGGTCAAGGAGATCTGGAGCGGTGGACAAGCTAGTTGCTGAAGCGGCTCCGGTGAAGTGGTGATTGGTAGTTGGGGCTTCCAAGGTGTGGAAGGTAGATCCGGCGGGGTGTGAGGTCCACCGCTGCGGCGGAGGACTAGATTTGGCGGCTTGCCGTGGTTGGGGGGTCGGGGAGGGGAAGGGGAGGGGCTCTGGGAAGAATGTTGGGGGCAAAGAGGGGAAAACAATGGAGTTACCAAAGCAGCCCTTTTCCGTTCATGTGGCAGGGGTAAAACAGGAATATCGCAGGGCTAAACTTTCGGGCGCGTGATATTTCGATGTGAGCGGGAAGTTTGAAAGCTTTTGGTGCCTAAAAATTATAAGTATTCTGCTCTCGTATGGACGACTATGATATCATGGCCGACAATTTGTTTGTTTTGCACGCAAAAAAAATGTGCAAGTTTTGAAAATCAATGTCTCCAACTCGAAACTTAGATTTTCCATTCAATTCAAATATGGATCATTGAGCTACTACAAGCAAATACCATCATACGGTCCAATTCAAATGAAATTCCAAATGTGTTTATCCTAAATTTGATGACAAAAGCAAAAATGTGTATGTGTATGAATAAAGTGGATGATTATAAAGTTTGAACATGCCCGTATGTGTATATCTCTAGGTTTGATATATGAATTGAAATCACGAAATCCTGGCTTAAAAAATGTACCTCCGTTTAAATGAATTACAAAAGCTAATGATGGAGTCAAATTCCAAAATTCCAATCTTAGGTTTGTAATTCTGGTACATCAAGGTATATCACGTATGTTCAAAAGTATCGTTATCTCATAGTACAAATAGTGAAACAAATTGATCAACCATGAGTGCACAATATCTCAATTACGCTAAAGTCCCTCAAATATAGACACCTCACTCTTTATCTGAAGCCAACCCCCCCCCACCACACACACACACACACACACATAGAGAAGTCGTTTTCTCCCCCAAACACCAACACACGAGCACATTAACACCCCTCTCTCTTGTAAAGTCCGGACCCCAATATAGGTCTCTATCACTTTGTCTCTAGGGCATGCACACATCTCTTCCCTCACTCTCTAGGTCTCCCACTATCTCTCTTACAAAAGCACACGCACTATGTAGAGTGTATATTTCCCCATACACACAAAACGTCGGCCCCAAACGTCTATGTCCCTAGTTATGTGGTTCTCGCGTACTCACCTCACACACCACCCCCACTGCAAACAAGCACACTTTGTCTCCTTGTGCACCACTCTCCTCTTTCTATCTCTCCCACATGCGGACCCGCCCCAGCTCCTTCCCTGTATACATATATGTCATGACCCTTTCCATAGCTCCCTAATGTATCATCGTTCTCGATTTCGCACATTGTTCTCTACACCATATATTCCAGATCTCTCATGAAGTCCCTATCACACACACAATGACTCGCTTCCCTTGCGTCTCCGTTCATAGGCCAATTTCGGACAACATCAACATTGTCTCCCTATCTATACGCCATTTATGGACACAAACGACCCCTCTCGCCCCCTCTCTTCCTCTCTCTCTCTCTCCATCGCTAGCTCTCTCTCTCTCTCTGTCGCTCGCTTGCTCTCACACCCCTCTCCCACACACACACTCAATGTCTCTTCCAAATGGTCTGCTCCCCCCGCCCGCACCCGTGCTATCCCGCTACTACACATGTCACACCATTCCCCCTTCCCTTATACTAGGTTTACATCATTAGTGGTCTCTCTACTCCACATACACACACTCCCTCTCACACACAAACACATGCACAAACACACACAGACATGCACAAACACCCATTTATCTGGATCCTCATCTCTCCCCATGTCCGCATGTGTATCTCACACACTCACTCTCTAATTATGTATATGTGTCTCCACGTTACACAACACAAAGCCCCATGTACATGTCTCTCTCTATCCTCCACACACATAGACACAAAGAATCTGTTATCATTGCCTCAGTCTCTAACATATCACACACGCACACTGTCTCTCTCTCTCTCTCGCAAACACGCTCAACAAGGGTTTTCCCGTGAATAACTTACCGTCTATTCATCAACAGTCGTGGCAGTACAGCGAACATGAGACGTGAAAAAGAATAAATCCACACGTGCTTAGACCACCTAGTATGACTACTAGGACTAGAGCAAGCCAAAAAGTGCGCCGCCGTCACCCTCTCCTTATCGGCGATGGGAAAATCTTTGTTTTACACAGTCGAGAAGTCATTATGCTAAGGCCCCACATGCCGAGGCGTTGAATAGAATGTAGATGCTTGTTTGCGAAAGCAAGTATCGATAATACGTTTGTATCTCCATACTTATATTTCTTCTCTTATAAAAACCGAGTTGGTGATGATGGTACGTGTGCCATCTTGCAATATAGACCGGCCGATCTATATCTGATGGAAGGAAATTAAACTAAAAGATACCCGCACCCCTCTCCACATTTGCAGACAAGGCCTTCCCTCGTACATCATTATCTCCAACAAACCTCATTGTTGAGCAATTAAGAAAGGAAGCCTCTGGAACAAACTGGCCTGGTGGCCGCTGCCGGCATCGTCAATCCCCATGCCTCCGCTCAGTCCGACCACCAATCACCACCACACCCCACTCCTCTTCACATTATCTCATATTTCTCGAGATATCATTAGTTTTTACACATGGATTACTCCCGCAAGGGTCAATCACAACAAGTGTTTTATAAAAAAATGCATCTTGATGTTCCGTGCAATGCACGGATCTTGCTAGTACTCCTACACAATACTAAGTTGGTGATGATGGTGTGTCTGCCATCTGTCGTTTCTGACCATTAGATCTACATCTAACGACTGTGAGGTAAGTTGTTGCCTTTTCTCACCAACATCCCACTTGTCTACCAATTTGCAGAAAAACCCATAATTAGTATCTTAAAACCAACCACATCCCTCCCTGACCTCACCAAAACAGCCCGAGGAATATATTCTAATTAAAACATAATATATCTCTAGTGACATATGTATATCAAAATTAGAGTGTTTTGTACCAAGTTTGTGAATAAGTATTATTCTAATTATGATTCGTTGCAACGCACATGAACATTGCTAGTATTTCCAACAATGCATTTTTTCCTAGTATTCCATAGTTTTGAGTTTTCCATCAAGACATTAGTCACTCATGGTTGATATTTACTATCAATCATGTACACATATGCACTATGTAACTAGCCTTGCTTATTGGCTTCCAAAGCTTAAATTTCACTCCTACTTACAATATGTAGAGTATTTAACAAAAAACTACCACTTTCAACCAGCCCTAGGAAGAATCTATTATACAAAAAAAAGCAAAAACATACCCAAAATTTCTTAATCCACGCCAAAAACTACTACCTAGTACTCCTACCGATTAGGTTCGTTTAAACCCATTTATGACAGGGTTGGCCCACACGTCCGTGCTGATGAGGCAGCTTAAACCAACACATTTTGTTTGAGCGTTGACACGGGGGACCTACATCTGACATTCTATCCTGTTATTCCCCCTCAAATCATTATTTTTCCTGAACATTACTTCAAATAGTACTGATGCGTGTTCGTCGGTGGTGCCGGTGATGAGCGAGTTGGCCGCCGCTCCGCCGGACGGGCCAGACGCCGTGCTAGCCTCTGCATGGGTTGGCAGGCTGGCCCGAGCGTGACTCATGAGCGAGCAAGCCGCCGTGCTGGCCTTCGCTCAAGCCAGATGGCTGGCCTTAGCACGGCGCGCGCGAGCAAGCCGCCGCACTGCCATGCCAATCTAGCTAGCAAACCTTGCAGACAAGCAGCTGGATGGAGCTATCTTGGCTAGCTAGCGGCCGTGAGCGCCGGACGGAGCTGACATCCAGGCTGCCGCAACATGGGCTCTGCATCGTCGGTGGTTTTGACCTCGCCTTCTGCCGGCGGTGGTAGCTGCGTCCCATGGCCGAGGATGACTAGGTGGACGGGCCGGAGGTAGGAGGTCACTCGGGGATTTTTGTGCACACTGACATGTAGGTCCCACAACTCATAACGCCTGGTCAAATAGAAGGCGTTGACTTAATGGGCGACATGGGCCCTGTCAGAGGTTAGAGTTAGATTCTAACCCTGAACTAACTCTAACCAAAGTGGTGTTTGGATGGCAGGGTTAGATTGACAACAAATGTATCCAAACAGGGCCATGGGTTGAAACGTGCCTATAACGGCACTTTGTAGAGTAGTCGTTTCTTGGTAGGTCTGGTTGGTAAGAGCATGTACAATGGTTGATAAGGTAGTCTTATCTTAAGTCTGCCATGTATGCAAGTGGTAGTAGTTTCTTGGCATTTTAGTGGTTTCTTGCATTATTAGGGGTTTCTTGCAAGGAACAATGTACGTACTACTAGCGACAAAAGGCGATTCTAGGTTGCGTTGTACTCCAACGAGTACTACTAGTGGTCGCGGGAGTGTATACCTCGTTTTGTGGGTTCGATCCCGGCCGAACGCACGGCGGCCTTTTTTTAAATAGTACTACTACATTTTGCTGCGAGCCAATATTTTACACGGGTAGTTTGAGTTTTGAAGTCAAACGGACGTGCGGCCCTACAATCTGGGTGCACTGGATAGCCTAGCCACGTGAACGGGTTTTCCTTCCCAGCATCCCGTGGCTCGCGTGCTCGCCCTAGCCGCACCTTGCTTGCAGCTTCCTCATCAGCTAGTAGCATATTTAAACTAGCGCCTTACAATTAAGCCCGAGGAGCCGGAAAAGCCTAGCGGGTCATTGGGAACTGTGCAATATGTCTCTGTACGTAAAGTGCTCTACTACTACTCTGTAGCTTGTGGCGTTGCACGCATGGACTTCACTCCATTATCGGCTCTACTATAAAAGAAGTTCCTCTTGACGTGTTTTTTTGAAACGGAGGCAAAAGCTTTGCTTCATCTCATTCATAAAGAAGGAACTACTAACAAAGTTTGACGAGATCCATTACACCTCCACAAATGGAAGCGAAAAGCCTAGTCTCGCTGTATCAAATAACTCAAATGTTTTGCCCCCGCAGTAACCATCGCTGATAAACAGGCTGCTAGTGTGTGCGTGAGAGGAGCGGCTGAGTAGGCCAGCTACATGAGAGGAGCGGCTGAATAGAGCACCGAGAGTACCCACTAGGCCACTACGCAGGTGTACTTTCCCTGCATTGATAGTACAGCGATGGTTCTAGAGAACAGTAGTACCCTCCACTTCCAACTGTAGCTCCTTGGCCCTGAGATTCAAGAGTTCAAAATTGGTGCACTATACTATATTAGACTAGAAGTACAGTAGATCGCACTACTAGTTGAGAAAAAGTAGTACTAGTACTGCTATAGTATGAGTACGTACTCATCCGTCACATAATGTAAGACGTTTTTTGACACTAGTTGGCGTGTACAAAAAATGGCAAAAACATACCCAAAATTTCTTAATCCACGCCAAAAACTACTACCTAGTGCCAAAAAAATTTTACTAGTGCTATTATTTACAGTATAATGCAATCCCATAATGTTCCATAATGCTAGTACTAGTAGTAAATAATAGCCTCACCCATTCGCTGAGGAACGATCTACAGTTGGAAGGGACGAGGCCCTGCGGTTACTACGTTCTTAAGAATTTTTTACCCCTACAGATTTGTACCCCTACATGTTCGAAGATGCCGTGCGCCATCTAGGCTGCATCTTCACGGTGACAAGCCAGGGGACTTGTTTCATCTGGTTGCCATCCTACGGTACGGGAGATTACAAACGGAATGCACAAACCATCATTTGCATCCCTAACGGTACTCCATTATTTTGCAGGGACCAGTCATCCCCCGATCAAAATAAGATCGCCGATCCTGGATGTGCATTTGCATCCGCGATTCGGTCTAACCTGGAAACTTGTAGCTGACTTTGGTATATTGGGATCAACTATCTTAGTAGTCGTTACCCATGGTACCACTGATGTGCAACATGGTCACACAATCTACCACGATCAGACCGTCACCATCTACCCAGGTATTCCATTTTTTAACCCTCTCGCCTTCTCTTTCATTGTTGTACCAGTAGTATACTTAGTAGTACTAGTAGGAGTACTTTTTACCTTGGAGGACGCGTATAGCTAGCTAGGCCCTTGAAGACTTGAACCCACTAGTTGCCACCATTTTTGTTTTTCCCTGTCTTACTATCTCATCCATGTAGCCAAGAGTGGCTATATATAATAGCCGGTTATTTTACTTCCTCTATACCAGAGTAGTACTATTTGCTGCACAGTATTACTGACCGCCATATTTGAGCACAACATTATTATGCATGGACCTTGACTATATACGTCACCATGTGTCCAGATCTAAGATGCCACGTGTACCAGATGAACGGCGCCGAGTTCGACCCCCGTGATGCTTCGTGGGTGCCGAGGAACACTCTTGGAGAGTACTCGCTTTTCATCGGGGACAGCTACCCCATTGTGAAGCGGATGCCACCTTCCATGCACGACACGGAAGGCCTGCCGTTCATGAAGCATGGTTGTGTCTTCAGTGCGCACCGCCGGATGAACGACATGCTGGGACACGCTATCCCTGATTTATGCCGCTTCAGCTTGGATGAGTCTCCATCATGTGGAACCGGACTAGAAAGCTGCGACAATGGTTCCCGTTGTCCAACGCTATGGATCGTGCCTTCCATGAAGAACACCTGGGACTGGAACCTGGAGCAGGACATGTAGCCCATCTATAACGTGTAAGTGGAGTACGGTAATTGTGAACGGTAGCGCTGTGAATATATGTAGACTAGTCGTGCACAAATTTATCACATGAATTGGAGATGAACTTGTGTGGCATACTGGCATTTGTCCTTTAGAATTTATTACTAGTAAATGTGTTATGTGTACGTGCAACTTGTGTGGTTGTTGCACGGGATCCAACACGCTCTTTGAGAAAAAAGGTGGCACATCTTTGGATATACATGACGTGGTGGCATCATACAGTAGCATCGTTCGCAATAGTTGTAGTACACTCCTACTAGGACGACTCCTATAAAACCTTGCGTTTAGCTCTTTGCCTCTTCGGGAGGTTCAACAGTTCGTACTCGTGTGAACCTTGCACTTGGCTCTTCGCCTCTTCGGAAGGTCCAACAATGATGATACTACAGTACAATATGCTTCTGGCAATCTGACACCAATTGAACTGTTGCACGTCCACCGCGAGGGCGAGGGAGAGGGAGAGGGAGAGCGTGATGTAAGCAAAACCCTCTCCTCGTCCTGCGAACCACCACGCGCGTGGGTGAGGGAGAGGCGTAGTAAGCAAGCTTCTCCTCGTTCGGCGACTTGATGGGACACATCAAAGCAGTACTTGTACTAGTAGTCCATACTGCGTCCTTTCCGATTAATATGGCTTAATTTGAAACGAGAAAAATACACTGGCGGTCAAGCTATGTAACAATACGCTCTTTACAGTCACTATATATAGTTTTGCGGTGATTATACGATCACTAGCTCATCGTAGAGCACTGTATTGCACCCTACTGACCGGCCACATAGTCAACGTGGCACTTTGTTGACTGGTTAAATTGTCACCTGGTTTCTGGGTCCCACCTGTCAGTTGGCAGAGCAAAGAAATCAGTTAAACAAAACTTTGCGCAGGTGTGACACAAGTCCAACCCTTGCGCGCGAACCGCCCTGGCTGTGTATGTGAGTGCATGCACGTGTACTCCCTCGGTCTTCCAACAAAGAGTGTACATCAGCTATAAAACAAAGAGTGTAGTACATGATGTACTTTTACACTTCCAATGCATTTAGCCTTTAATCTAAATCGATATTGATTGACTAATGCACCAACTTGTGCTGTAGGTATAGGCTACATGTCTATCCTTAATTACAGCATGCAACGGTCTTCATTTAATCTTCTTCTCTCAATGGTCGCATGCACACATAAGTCTGCTACTTTTGGGCGTTAATTATGCCCTGGTCAATGTGTAAATCTCTAAATGTATAGTCTCTCACGGACGTAGGGAGTAGGTTGAGCACTTGAGCGTGAGCATGTGTGTTGCATCATGTGCTGTGTGCCGCATGGGTGTGTGAGTGTTGTGTGCGTCCATGTGTACGTGTGAGTGTTGCATGTTGCATGCATGGGGCTTACTCCCTCCCATTGACATGTTCATATTTCAAGCTTCCTTCGTTCCCTCCATATGATGATACTCCCTCTGTTCCCAAATACGGAGTAAAAGCCTCCCTCTATTCCCAAATACGGAGTATTTGTCTTTCTACAGATTTCAACAAGTGACTAGGTACGGAGCAAAATGAGTGAAGTGAGAGTAGGGATACTATAGAAAGGAAGTCCTTGCGATCCATTATTCTCCATCTCGGTCAGAGGGAACTATTCAACTAGTCTTCGTAGTGAAGTGACAATACACGCAGCAGTAGATGGGACACGTAATTAATAAGTTGAACCAGCGTGTTGGTGTTACTAAATCAGCCTTACCCAGTACTGCCATCATGTTTGCCAGTAGAGCACGCTTCCGCAAATACGCCTACGCACCTCTGTCCTCCATTAACTGACATATGGGCCCTGTTGTGGTAGACCCACATGTCATTGATGTAACTATTTACACTCCGAAGGACGGTATATCCTCGTAGTAGTACTAGTAGAATTGAGATTTAATGCACTTTCTTCCCCGTCTTCCACTCTTCTTCCTCCTCTCTTCTTCTTCCTCCTCTCTTCCCCATCGTCGGCCGCACACCATTTACCCCCGCTCACTGCTCACCTGCCCGCGCCATATTCCTTGGTAGCTCACGCGTACCATATCCCCCCACTCACTGCTCGGCCACACGAGGAGAAGCTTCTTCGCTCGCCCGCCCAAATACACTTCCCTGCTGGCTCGCAGGCACCGAAAACCCCAATGGCAGAACCAACTGACACGCAGAGTCGCGATTGGAATTCCCTCCCCAATGTTCTCTTGGAGCAGACCTGTAATCGTATGGACCTACTCAGCACCGTCCGTCTGGCCGCATGCTTGGTGTCTTTGTACCATCTACTCGTCTGCAACCGGCCGGCTCTTTTCAAGACACCCTGCTTGCTGATGCCCGATCCTTGCAGGTGGCCCAGACACCGACTTGATGATCCTACGGAGGTTGTCGTGGTGCCCCTCGACATGCTACCACTACCCGTCCTCCTGTCCTTCATGCGCGGCCACTACTGGGCGGGCATGAAGGCCAACTGGATCGTCCTCATCAACCAATCCGGTAGTCCATGGCATCTCGTGGATATCTACACCCAGCAAGAGATCACCCTTCCATCGTTGGATACCGCCGCCATCGAGCCTCGCGGCCCGCCGGACACTCCTGCCTACTACGCATGAGACGCGTCAAGCTTTTGGCTCGACCTCTGTTTGCTAAAAGTTGTAATCTACGAAGTTCCCACACCATCAAAAGACTACATGGATTACAAGCTCATTGCCTTGTTCAACATGGGATTAGTCTATATGGAATCCAATCTCCATACATGGTTATGGCTCATCATCAATCTTGTTGAAGCGACTTTTCTGTCTGATGCAATAGTGCATGATGGCATCGTTTACGCGGTCGACGCACATATTGGCTGCCTATACTGGTGGAATATATCGTCGTGTAATTGTTCTGTCTCATCTCATCTTTACCTTATGAATACGACTGCATGTTCATTGTTACAAATTTAGAATACATAGTATGTCTATAACCACATCATTGCTATATGTTCCTCTCATTTCCAAGATTTTTATGACCACACATGTTATTGTTAGAGTTGATATGAGAACAATTGGCATCTAATGATTGTTAGAATACACATTATGAGCATAACATCATGATTGCTATATGTTACTCTCGTTTACAAGATTTTTATAACAACGCATGTTATTGCTTAGAGTTGATATGAGAACAGTAGTAGTAAGTGATATGGTAGAGTATGAGTAGGCGCTGTCATAGCTGTTTTCCTCTCATTGTTACATGATGTTTGAACCATGACATAGTGCTAGAATATGAAAGCCATTGGCTTATTTTTTTAACTTGGGGTATGATTATGACCACGGCATTGCAATTCTTTGTCTATGATATGTGTCACTATTATAATAATCTTAGTTCCACACATACTCTGAACATGATTGTTTATTTTTGTCCTTTTGGTCTCCAATTTGAATTGTTGCAGCAGACGCAAATGCGCTGGCCTTCATGATTCCAGGACCTGAAATCATACCAGCCGATTGGTGGTGGTTTATCGCTCGTTCAGCTGATGGCGGTCATTTGATGCTCATTCGCACGTACCAAATTGACCAAACCATTACATCAAACCACATGCAGTACAATGCGTGGGGAGTTCGTGACATTGATGGCTATGGCTGCTTCATCTTCGAGAAAGATCCCAGCTCCGTTGGGCCAGGCGTATTCAACTGGAGGCGGGTTTACAGCCTCGACAACCACTCCGTGTTCCTCGGGCTCAATTATCCGATCATCCAACCAATCATCGATCATATCACCGGTGATGATTACCGTGCTATGCAACTTCCATTCGTGAGGGGGGGACTGTGTTTACACATCATACCATGGGTTTCATGAATCACCATATCCAGAGATTCGTCGACATAGCTTGTTGCCAGATAATCTTCAGTGTGTGAAAGGCATCAAGCTTCCATGCGATGGATGGCTTTTGCAAACCCGACATGCGGCGATGTGGTTCATGCCAACAGCAAATATGCACAACTTGATTCGTGCTGATATCTAGACTGAGCCATGTATTCTGCTGCTATAGCACGACCCTTTTTTGTTGGATATTATGTACTGTTGTTAGTTTGAAGCACTCCTCTAGTTTGAAGGATATATACCTTCCTGGGATCAAGTGCATCCTAACTCACCTGCGTAGGATGTACTGATAATGATGATGGAGATGTTGTGCAGAAGACACACACACACACACACACACATACACACACACACACACACATATATATATATATATATATATATATCAGTTAGGCTTCAAGTGCGTACTTGTTAGTTAAACCTATGTATAAATTGTGACACTAAATACGACTAGTAAGTAGTATAGTAGCAGTACTAGTATACGTCGGTCAAATTATTCATCATGTCCACGCATTGAATTGACGTGACAACACGCTGCGCGTGAGGTGACACAAGAATCCCGGCGGCATGTTCGGGTATTCTGGACTTCAGATTTGGAGTACCGCTTATCTGTCGAAATCTTTCATCATTCACTTAAAACAGTCGATTGATCATACATTGAGTACCATATAACTGGAATTATCGATGCAAGTCGAAGAAGGATTGACTGGTGCTGCCGGCAGGCGTCAAGTTCGATCCCACGGATCAGGAGCTGATCGAGCACCTTGAGGCCAAAGTGAGTGCTGACAACGTGAGATTTCAGTCTCTCATCGATTTGTTCATACCAACCATCGACAGCGAGCACGGCATATGCTACACCCAACCTAAGAAACTTCCAGGTAAGACACCGATCGGTCGTCTACTTGCACGAACATATTCCTTTGTTTATAGCTCTATTTTTGTTTTTAGACGCAGACTTGGTGAAGCAATTACAATTTGATAGTTAATAAAAAGTGAAACAAGTGACTGCAACATGCCAAAGATGTTATGAAAATGCCAACTACATACACTAAAACCTGTATTCCACAATACTGCAGGTATCACACTGAGTGGCCTAAGGAAGCATTTCTTCCAGCGCAATTCCAGGGCGTTCAAAAGGGGCACGTGGACGTGTCGCAAGATACAGTCGGAGTGCGGCATGCACGCGATGTGGCACAAGACCGGCAATACCTTGCCGGTGATGGTCAACGGCCGGTAGACAGGTAGCAAAAAAGGTTCTGGTGCTGCACACCAACAAGAACTTCGACCAGCAGAGGACCAACTGGGTGATGCACCAGTACCACCTCGTGGACCTGGAGCAAGAGAAGGAGAGGGAGTTGGTCCTCTGCAAGATTTTCTACCAGACGAACACTAGGGCCAGGAGTAAAAAGATTATAAGTTAGTTTGGTATTGGTAGTTGTACTACCTTGTCGTCCGCAAGTTGGTATTGTTGTTAACGATCTTTTGGTATAAACTTGCATTTGCTTCCAACCATCATGCCGAGGGTCGACGTGAATATAAAGCCGAATCATTTTTTTCGAAACGAATTTTCAGGCACCTGATTTTTATTTGATGGGTGGCATAAGCACCTGCCGTTCGAATTCCCAGTTCTCCAATTTTTTTGAAACAAGTGCATGCACTTATTATCACGATGAAAAAACAATATCCCTGATGCATCCCAGTTATTAGTCTGTACTTGCAGAATTCTCTCGTTTATTGAGCACGTATATTGTTTTTTCAGGTCGAGCAAGTTTCAACTGAGTTGTAGACTGCCCAGGGTTGGTTTTGTTTTTAACAGACCCAGCCCATGATGACAACGGGGCACAAAGATCCAGCAGGTATCTACTGGCCTCTGGCCCGCCAGCGTTAGTTATATTTTGTCTTACAACATCCGCGGGCAGTTTTTTTTACTGAATCAAACACACAGCCCAGTTCTATTTTCCTCTTGAAACGCATGTCCTACATCCGTTTTCTAATCTCTACCTATAGTTTACTAGTTCATATACATGTATCATTATATTGAAAACACATAAAATTCCTTTTTCATATTTACATCCTTATTTTTGTTGTTTTTTCCCACCCAGCGCTGATTTTTTTACCACTGGTTTTCCCTTAAACCAACTCAATTGTCCCACGTCTTATTTGCTTACAAAAACAAAACGATTTTTGGCAAATCAATAAGTTCTTAAAAAAATGTTTATCATTTCGGGATTACAACAGTTCGGACTCCACCTAAATATGCAAAATAAGGTTGAACTTTTTGACCGTGGTCCTGGGCAGAAAATGGATTGTAATAAATTACTTAAGAATTAGCAAATGGGCTGCAAATTATAAAAAATAGCAAATGGAATTTATGTTGTCTGCCATAGATTTGGAGGCTGACTTGTGGGCCTACTAAGTTCATGCGTACACAAGGTTTCTCAAAAAAGAAACTTAGTCAACAATCGACTCTACCAACGTTAGACCGTTAGATGTCAATCTAACGGCAATCATGCTTCTTCAGTCTCTGATCTTCCTGCCCCAGCCGCCCAAACCAGCGCCGTCGGAACCGCCTTCTCCCGCCTCCCGTGGTCGGCTGTGCTGCCAGGCAGGCCTCACGGCCCCATCATACTCGCATCCCTGGCCGGTCTATCCCTCTACTCACCCACACCTCCTATTATTTTCCGGCGACGGCAGCCGAACCAGTCAACCCTCATACTCTCCACCGCATGGGCAGCCACTGTCGTGTCTTCCCAGGCTCCGTGTCGTTCCCTTCGTAGGCCTCTCCATCGTCCACCGCCCTGGTGCTCTCGGCGAGGCGTGGTCAAAGATGTCCATCTAACGACATTGTGCTTCTTCAGCCTCTGGTCTTCTTGCCCCAGCCGCCCAAAGCAGCGCGAGTCATGCCGCATGCTCCTGCCTCTCGTGGCCGGCTGTGCTGCCGCGGAGGCCTCACCGCCCCCATACTACTCCCACCGCTGGCCAGGCCATCCCTCCACTGACCCACTCCCCCTGTTATTCTGCGGCGACGGCAGCCTCACACCGCAGCCGAACCAGTGAACCCTCGTACTCCTCTCCGCGTGGGCATATAATACGTCTCCGTCGTATCTATAATTTTTTATTGTTCCATGCCAATATTATTCAACTTTCATATACTTTTGGCAACTTTTTATACTATTTTTGGGACTAATATATTGATCCAGTGCCCAGTGCGAGTTCCTGTTTGTTGCATGTTTTTTGTTTCGCAGAAACCCAATATCAAACGGAGTCCAAACGGGATAAAAACGGACGGAGAATTATTTTGGAATATTTGTGATTTTTGGGAAGTAAAATCAACGCGAGACGGTGCCCGAGGGGGCCAGGAGATAGGGGGCGCGCCCCAGGGAGGTAGGCGTGCCCTGGACTCTCCTGGGCCCCCGTAAGGCAGTTGACGCTCTTCTTTTGCCACAATAAAGCTAATTTTATGATAAAGATCTGGGTGAAAGATTCACCCCAATCGGAGTTACGGATCTTCGGATATAAAAGAAATGGTGAAGGGGCAGAATCTGAGAACGCAGAAACAGAGAGAAACAGAGAGATAGATCCAATCTCGGAGGGGCTCTCGCCCCTCCCACGCCATGGGAGCCAAGGACCAAAGGGGAAACCCTTCTCCCATCTAGGGAGAAGGTCAAGGAAGAAGAAGAAGAAGGGGGGCTCTCTCCGCCTTGCTTCCGGTGGCGCCGGAACGCCGCCGGGGGCCATCATCATCACCGCGATCTTCACCAACAACTTCATCGCCTTCATCACCAAATCTTCCCCCCTCTATGCAGCGGTGTAACCCCTCTCTTACCCACTGTAATCTCTACTTAAACATGGTGCTCAACGCTATATATTATTTCCGAATGATGTATGGCTATCTTATGATGTTTGAGTAGATCCGTTTTGTCCTATGGGTTAATTGATGATCGTGATTGGTTTGAGTTGCATGTTTTATTATTGGTATTGTCCTATGGTGCCTTTCGTGTCGCGCAAGCATGAGGGATTCCCGCTGTAGGGTGTTGCAATACGGTCATGATTCGCTTATAGTGGGTTGCTAGAGTGACAGAAGCTTAAACCCGAGTAAGGGGATTGTTGCGTATGGGATAAAGGGGACTTGATGCTTTAATGCTATGGTTGTGTTTTACCTTAATGAATCTTTAGTAGTTGCGGACTGCTTGCTAGAGTTCCAATCATAAGTTCATACGATCCAAGTAGAGAAAGTATGTTAGCTTATGCCTCTCCCTCAAATAAAATTGCGATAGTGATTACTGGTCTAGTTATCGATTGCCTTGGACAAATAAACTTCTCGTAACAAAAAGCTCTCTACTAATATTTACTTTATTGCATCTTTATCTAAACAGCTCCTACTTTTTATTTACGTGCTCTTTATTATCTTGCAAACCTATCCTATCACACCTACAAAGTACCTCTAGTTTCATACTTGTTCTAGGTAAAGTGAACGTCAAGCGTGCGTAGAGTCGTATCAGTGACCGATAGGACATGAGAGAGTATTTGTTCTACCTTTAGCTCCTCATTAGGTTCGACACTCTTACTTACCGAAAGAGGCTACAACTATCCCGTATACTTGCGGGTCATTAAGACCTTTTTCTGGCGCCGTTGCCGGGGAGTCATAGCGTGGGGTGAATATTCTCGTGTGTGCTTGTTTGCTTTATCACTAAGTAATTTTTATTTGCTGTTCTAAGTTGTTCTCTATCTTTAGTTATGGATATGGAACACGAAATACCAAAAAAATTAGGTGTACTTGCTACTCATGGAGATGGGGTAACTCCTAAAACCCTCGATGATCATCATGTGAGAAATATTTTGTACTACTTTGATAATCCTGAGAAAACCCAACTCAACTTTATAATGGGAGACACGTTGGATCAACGTGAATACTTTAGGGATTATCACTTTACACAAAAAGGGAAACTATTATGGGATCAAATTCAAATGTTGAAGTGGTATGCTAGGCAACTATGCTTGAGATATGATATCACTTGTTGCTCTAGGATGAAGGCTCCACACCTTCCCTTTTCATGCAAATTTAATGATAATGAAACCTTAGCTTCTTATGCTAATGGTATATATGATTACTATGATGTTGAACAAATAGAAGAATTTGTTCCTTTAAAGGCTGCTTATGAAATTGAATCTTTGTTTGAAAAGTATGAAGCTTTTGATGATGATGGTGTTTATAGGCCTGAAAATCTTGCTATACTTAGATATTGCTATGAAAATTATGAATCCAATTACAATATTAATGCATTTATTAAAGAAGTCTCCGTTGTCCAAGAAGAGACTAATATTTTGCAGGAAGCTATGGAAGAAGAAATTGATGAAACTGTGAGCTCATTGGATGAAAAAGATGATGAGGAGAGCGAAGAACAAAAGGAGGAAGAGCGGATTAATCACCCGTGCCCACCTTCTAATGAGAGTAACTCTTCAACTCATACATTGTTTAATTCCCCTTCGTGCTTACCGAAGGATGATTGCTATGATGATTGTTATGATCCCGTTGATTCTCTTGAAATATCCCTTTTTGATGATGCTTGCTATGCTTGTTGGCCAAGATGCCAATATGAATTGTGCTTATGGAGATGAACTTGCTATAGTTCCTTATGTTAAACATGAAATTGTTGCTATTGCACCCACGCATGATAGTCCTATTATCTTTTTGAATTCTCCAAATTACACTATATCGGAGAAATTTGTGCTTATTAAGGATTATATTGATGGGTTGCATTTTGCTACTACACATGATGATTTTGATAGATATAATATGCATGTGCTTGCTTCTCCTACTTGCAATTATTATGAGAGAGGGACTATATCTCCACCTCTCTATGTTTCCAATATGATAGAATTGCAAGAAACTGCTTATACTATGCATTGGCTTTTACTTGGTGTGCATGAATTGTTCTTTTATGACATGACGATGCATAGGAAGAGAGTTAGACTTCGTCATTACTTGATATATGTTACTTTGTGCTCACTACTAAATTACAAATCATTGTTAATTAAAATTGGATTTGATATACCTTGGGATCCGGGTGGATTCATTACTTGAGCACTAAATGCCTAGCTTAATGGCTTTAAAGAAAGCGCTGTCAGGGAGACAACCTGGAAGTTTTAGAGAGTCATTTATTTCTGTTGAGTGCTTTCATATAGTTTAAAAACAAAAATAAATAAAGAGGGGAACCTAAAAACTTTTCAAAAAGGAAAGTGAAAGTAAGAAAGACAAGCATTGTTGAAGTGGGAGAGCTCCTTGAACTTTGTTCATGCTCACGGAAACTTTGTGAATCTTGATTACAGAAACTTTTCATCAAAAATAATTATCCCCTTGTACAATTCCATTTTATTATAAAAATAATGTGCCAAGATTTGCCTTTAGGATGTTTACAATGCTTGTTGGTTTGTACGGTGCTGGACAGAAACTTTGGCTGTAGTGTGCGATTTTACATTTTTAACTGGAACATCAATTGGTTCTTATTCTTTTTGTACTGTCTTTATTTAAAACTTTTTTATTTTTCATTATTTTGGTAGAATTTTTGGTGTACCATAAGTATGGTGGATGTTCAGATTGCTACAGACTGTTCTGTTCTTGACAGATTCTATTTTTGATGCATAGTTTGCTTGTATTGATGAATCTATCAATTTATATTAGTGGATTAAGCTTATATTACAGTATGCACATTGCAAAAACAAGATATGAATTGGTTTACAACAGTACCTAGAGTAGTGATTTGCTTTATTATACTAACGGATATTATCGAGTTTTCTGTTGAAGTTTTGTGTGGATGAAGTGTCTAATCGAGGATGTCTCGATATGAGGAAAATGAAGAGAGGCAAGAGCTCAAGGTTGGGGATGCCAGAGGCACCCCAAGTAAATATTCAAGGAGACTCAAGCGTCTAAGCTTGGGGATGCCCCGGAAGGCATCCCCTCTTTCTTCAACAAGTATCGGTATGTTTTCGTATTCGTTTCGTTCATGCGATATGTGCAAGTCTTGGAGCGTCTTTTGCATTTAGTTTTCACTTTTATTTTATGCACCATGCTGGTATGAGATAGTCCTTGGTTGATTTATAGAATGCTCATTTCACTTCACTTAAATCTTTTGAGTATGGCTTTATAGAATGTTTCATGTGCTTCACTCATATCATTTGAAGTTTGGATTGTCTGCTTCTCTTCACATAGAAAACCGCCATTTGTAGAACGCTCTTTTGCTTCACTTATATTTTTTAGAGCGTGGGCATATCTTTTGTAGAAAGAATTAAACTCTCTTGCTTCACTTATATCTATTTAGAGAGATGACAGGAATTGGTCATTCACATGGTTAGTCATAAAATCCTACATAAACTTGTAGATCGATGAATATGATATGTTTGATTCCTTGCAATAGTTTTGCGATATAAAGGTGGTGATATTAGAGTCATGCTAGTGGGTGGTTGTGGATTAGTAGAAATACTTGTGTTGAGGTTTGTGATTCCCGTAGCATGCACGTATGGTGAACCACTTTGTGATGAAGTTGGAGCATAATTTTTTATTGATTGTCTTCCTTATGAGTGGCGGTCGGGGATGAGCGATGGTCTTTTCCTACCAATCTATCCCCCTAGGAGCATGCGTAGTAGTACTTTGCTTCGAGGGCTAAGTAGGCTTTTGCAATAAGTATATGAGTTATTTATGACTAATGTGAGTCCATGGATATACGCACACTCACCTTTCCGCAATTTGCTAGCCTCTACGGTACCGTGCATTGCCCTTTCTCACCTAGAGAGTCGGTGCAAACTTCACCGGTGCATCCAAACCCCGTGATATGATACGCTCTATCACACATAATCCTCCTTATATCTTCCTCAAAACAGCCACCATACCTACCTATTATGGCATTTCCATAGCCATTCCGAGATATATTGACATGCAACTTCCATCATCATCATATACATGACTTGAGCATTCATTGTCATATTGCTTTGCATGATCATAAGATAGCTAGCATGATGTTTTCATGGCTTGTCCATTTTTTGATGTCGTTTCTATGCTAGATCATTGCACATCCCGGTACACCGCCGGAAGCATTCATATAGAGTCATATCTTTGTTCGAGATATCGAGTTGTAATATTGAGTTGTAAGTAAATAAAAAGTGTGATGATTATCATTATTAGAGCATTGCCCCAGTGAGGAAAGGATGATGGAAACTATGATTTCCCCACAAGTCGGGATGAGACTCCGGACTTTATGAAAAATAAAAGAGGCCAAAGAAGCCCAAATAAAAAAAGGGAGGCCAAAGAAGCACACCAAAAAAAGAAAAAGAAAAGAAAAAAAGAAAAAAATGAGAGAAAAAGCGAGAAGGGGCAATGTTACTATCCTTTTACCACACTTGTGCTTCAGAGTAGCACCATGTTCTTCATATAGAGAGTCTCTTGAGTTATCATCTTCATATACTAGTGGGAATTTTCATTATAGAACTTGGCTTGTATATTCCGATGACGGGCTTCCTCAAACGCCCGAGGTCTTCATGAGCAAGCAAGTTGGATGCACACCCACTTAGTTTCCAGCTTGAGCTTTCATACACTTATAGCTCTTAGTGCATCTGTTGCATGGCAATCCCTACTCCTCGCATTGACATCAATTGATGGGCATCTCCATAGCTCTTTGACTAGCCGCGTTGATGTGAGACTTTCCCCCTTTTTGTCTTCTCCACATAAACCTCCACCATGATATTCTATACCACCATAGTGCTATGTCCATGGCTTGCGCTCATGTATTGTGTAAGAGTTGAAAAAGCTGAAGCGCGTTAAAAAGTATGAAACAATTGCTTGGCTTGTCATCGGGGTTGTGCATGATTAAATACTTTGTGTGATAAAGATAGAGCAACAGCCAGACTATATGATTTTGTAGGGATAACTTTCTTTGGCCATGTTGTTTTGAAAAGACATGATTGCTTTATTGGTACACTCGAAGTATTATTGTTTTTATGTAAAATGATAGACTATTGCTTTGAATCACTCGTGTCTTAATATTCATGCCATGATTAGACATATGATCAAGATTATGCTAGGTAGCATTCCACATCAAAAATTATCTTTTTATCATTTACCTACTCGAGGACGAGCAGGAATTAAGCTTGGGGATGCTGATACGTCTCCGTCGTTTCTATAATTTTGTATTGTTACATTCCAATATTATTCAACTTTCATATACTTTTGGCAACTTTTTATACTATTTTTGGGACTAACATGTTGATCCAGTGCCCAGTGTCAGTTCCTGTTTGTTGCATGTTTTTTGTTTCACAGAAACCCAATATCAAACGGAGTCCAAACGGGGTAAAAATGGACGGAGAATTATTTTGGAATATTTGTGATTTTTGGGAAGTAAAATCAACGTGAGATGGTGCCCGAGGGGGCCAGGAGATAGGGGGCGCGCCCCAAGGAGGCAGGCGCGCCCTGGACTCTCCTAGGCATCTCGTAAGACGGTTGACGCTCTTCTTTTGCCGCAATAAAGATAATTTTATGATAAAGATCTGGGCGAAAGATTCACCCCAATCGGAGTTACGATCTCCGGATATAAAAGAAACGGTGAAGGGGCAGAATCTGAGAACGCAGAAACAGAGAGAAACAGAGAGATAGATCTAATCTCGGAGGGTCTCTCGCACCTTCCACGCCATGGGAGCCAAGGACCACAGGGGAAACCCTTCTCCCATCTAGGGAGAAGGTCAAGGAAGAAGAAGAAGAAGGGGAGCTCTCTCCCCCTTGCTTCCGGTGGCGCCGGAACGCCGCCGGGGGCCATCATCATCACCGCGATCTTCACCAACAACTTCACTGCCTTCATCACCAACTCTTACCCCCTCTATGAAGCGGTGTAACCCCTCTCTTACCCGTTGTAATCTCTACTTAAACATGGTTCTCAACGCTATATATTATTTTCCAATGATGTATGGCTATCTTATGATGTTTGAGTAGATCCGTTTTGTCCTATGGGTTAATTGATGATCGTGATTGGTTTAAGTTGCATGTTTTATTATTGGTGCTTTCCTATGGTGCCCTCCATGTCGCGCAAGCGTGAGGGATTCCCGCTTTAGGGTGTTGCAATACATTCATGATTCGCTTATAGTGGGTTGCTAGAGTGACAAAAGCTTAAACTCGAGTAAGGGGATTGTTGCGTATGGGATAAAGGGGACTTGATGCTTTAATTCTATGGTTGGGTTTTACCTTAATGAATCTTTAGTAGTTGCGGACTGCTTGCTAGAGTTCCAATCATAAGTGCATATGATCCAAGTAGAGAAAGTATGTTAGCTTATGCCTCTCCCTCAAATAAAATTGCGATAGTGATTACTGTTCTAGTTATCGATTGCCTTGGACAAATAACTTTCTCGTAACAAAAAGCTCTCTACTAATATTTACTTTATTGCATCTTTATCTAAACAGCTCCTACTTTTTATTTACGTGCTCTTTATTATCTTGCAAACCTATCCTATCACACCTACAAAGTACCTATAGTTTCATACTTGTTCTAGGTAAAGTGAACGTCAAGCGTGCGTAGAGTCATATCAGTGGCCGATAGGACTTGAGAGAGTATTTGTTCTACCTTTAGCTCCTCGTTGGGTTCGACACTCTTACTTATCGAAACAGGCTACAACTATCCCGTATACTTGCGGGTCATCAGCATCCACTGCTGCGTCTTCCCCGGCTCCGCGTCGTCCCCTTCCTTCCTAGGCCTCGCTGTCATCCACCGCCCTGGTGCTCTCGGCGCGGTGTGGTCAACGTGGTCAAGGAACGACTTCCATCGGAAGAGTACTGTACGTGGAGAGGCTGACAGCTGGGTCCACGGCAGCCGCAAGGAAGTGCCTCCTTATTATGCGCGAAATAATTATTCCTCCACCTAACAGCAGGGACCCATCGGACGGGCCACCAGTATTTTGCGAAAAAATGTTTCCCCCTAACTACTAGGACACACCAGACGGGCCACTATATTTTGCGAAAAAAATGTTTCCCCCTGACTGGTGGGACCCACCAAACGGACCACCGTAAAAAAACGTTCCCTCCGCTGTCAGCTCGGACCCACCGGAAGTGCCTCCTTATTACGAAAAAAAATGAATACTCCCCCTGCTAGCTGGGACCCACCATGGTGGGAGGCTGACTTGTGGGCCTACTAAGTTGACGGGGACGGAGGGCTTTGTCAACTTAGTCAATATGAATGATTCTAGCTCCAATGACCGTACGATGTCCATCCAACGGCTGTCGTGCTTCTTCAATCTCTGCTCTTCCTGCTCCAGCCGCTCAAACAAGCGCCGGCGGGACTGCTTGCTCCCTCCTCCCCACGGTCGGCTATGCTGCCGCGCAGGCCTCACCTCCCCACCGTACTCCCATTGCTGGCCTAGCCATCCCTCTACTCACCCACACCTGCTGTTATTCTCCGGCGATGGCAGACGAACCAGTAAACCCTCGTACAGTCGTACTCTCCTCCGCGTGGGAAACAATTGCCGAGTCTTCCCTGCCTCCATGTCGTTCCCTTCCTAGGCCTCGCCGTCGTCCACCGCCCTGGTGCTCTCGGCGCGGCCTGGTCAATGTGGTCAATGACCGACATGCATCTGAAGTGGACTATACGTGGAGAGGCCGACAGCTGGGTCCATGGCCGCACGCAAGGAAATGCCTCCTTATTACACGCAAAATAATGATTCCTCCACCTGACATCAGGGACCCACTGAAAGGGCCTCTGTATTTCGTGTAAAAAACATTAACGCCGCTGACAGCTCGGACCCACCAGCTATATCTTCGCACGCAAGGAAGTGCCTCCTTATTACGCACAAAAAAATGAATACTCCCCTGTTAGCTGGGACCCAGTATAGTGGCAGGCTGACTTGTGGGCCTACTAAGGTGACGGGGACGGAGGGCTTTGTAAACTTAGTCAATATGCACGATTCCAGCTCCAGTGACCGTACGATGTCCATCCAACGGCCGTAGTGCTTCTTCAACCTCTGGTCTTCTTGCTCCAGCCGCCCAAACCAGCGTCGGTCGTGCCTCGTGCTCCTGCCTCCCGTGGCCGGCTGCGATGCGGCGGAGGCCTCACTGCCCCCTACTACTCCCACCGCTGGCCAGGCCATCCCTCTACTCACCCACACCCCCTATTATTCTACGGTGACGGCAGCCTCACACTGCAGCGAATGAGTGAACCCTCGTACTCCTCTATGCGTGGGCATCCACTGCCGCGTCTTCCTCGGCTCCGCGTCGTCCCCTTCCTAGGCCTCGCCATCATCCACCGCCCTTGTGCTCTTGGCGCGGCATGGTTAACGTGGTCAAGGAACGGCTTCCATCGGACATGGACTGTACGTGGAGAGGCTGACAGCTGCGTCCACGGCCGCAGCAAGGAAGTGCCTCCTTATTACGCGCAAAATAATTATTCCTCCACCTGATAGAGGGGACCCACCGGACGGGCCACCATATTTCGCGAAAAAAAAACATTTCCCTCTGATTGTTGGGACCCACCAGGTACATCTTCGCACGCAAGGAAGTGCGTCCGGGCAAAAAAAAACGATTCGCCCCCCTGACAGCTGGGACCCACCAACTACATCTTCGCAGGCAAGGAAGTGCCTGACAGTCGGGACCCACCTGGTCGAAGCGTACATAGCATTGTCATTCTGTTCGCGAATGTGTACGTACATACTGGTCGTTGTAGAGGCGCGCACGTGTCGTAGTAGAGGCGCGCATGTAGCATGTACACGTACGTACAGCGGCCAGGGTGCAAGAAAGAAAATACGGCCACGTACGTACATACGGGCAGGGTCTCGAACGCCTACTGACGCATACGTACGGCCAGGGCTCGTGTACATGGCTGGGTCGGAAAGGAGAAACAGCATCATCGTCGTGTTCATGGGGAGGCAACGGAATGCGTTGTGTTCATGGGGAGGCAACGGAATGCGTCATGTTCATCGGGAGGCAACAGAACGCGTGGGAACCAACCGGCTTGGATGGAATAGGCGATGGAAACGAGGCCTGGCGTACCACAGAACGGAGGAAACGGTCTTGTGTTCGACCGGCCACGTTTGAAACGGGATCCTGTTCATTGGGAGGGGTCTGGCGTACCGCACGGACCTCCTACGGTCGAAACGGGGGTCCTGTTGATCGGGAGGGGTGTGGCGTACCGCAAAACGGACGAAACAGACTTGTGTTGGAGCGCTACGGTCGAAACAGGGGTCCTGTTCATCGGGAGGGGTGTGGCGTACCACAAAACGGGACTCCATGGGATACTGTTCATCTCCACCGTCGACCTCCTCCAGCCTCCACGGGCTACCGTCGACCTCCTCCAGCCTCCACTGGCTCCTGTTCATCCAGCCTCCACCACGCGCTACTCCACCGGCTACTGTTCAAACACCCCTCCACGGGCATCCCATCACCGTCTACTATTCATCCAGCCCTCCACGGGGTTGTCATGTTCATCCACAGGCAACGCCACGGGGTCCTGCATCCACCCCCACCGCTTACTATTCATCCCCCCCGTCCCCCCGCAACGCTCACTGTTCATCCAATCGATCGGCTTCAGTTAGCAGCAGTAGCGAAGGAATCACTCGATCGGGTTCAGTTAACAGCCATCGATCAATCGCTCGGGTTCAGTAATGCGTAGCCTGCAGTGCAATCGCTCGGGTTCAGTTAGAGCCCAATGCCTCGCTCGGGTTCAGTTAGAGCCAACGCCTCGCACACACGCGCGTACGTGTACGAGAGAAACATGCATCGCTCGGCTCCCGACCACCCACCGTAACCGGAAACTCCCCGAGATTTTCCTCGCCCTCGCTTCTACCACGGTTTTTTCCGTCATGGACGGCCCAAAGAATGTCATGCAGCAGCGTCTCCGGCCCTCCCAGGACAAAAGGCCCATTTTCTGTCATGATTTTTTGTCATAGAAGTAGGAGCCCACCACATCTATGATGATACCGGGTTTTGTCACAATTATCGTCATAGAAGTGCCATAAGTATGACAGAAAAAAGTTTTGTTCGGCCCAAAATGTCATGGATGTGTCTTTTTTTTGTAGTGCATCAATAGATATCAATGTGAGTGAGTAGGAATTGCCATGCAACGGATGCACTAGAGCTATAAGTGTATGAAAGCTCAAAAAGAAACTAAGTGGGTGTGCATCCAACTTGCTTGCTCAAGAAGACCTAGGGCACTTTTGAGGAAGCCCATCATTGGAATATACAAGCCAAGTTCTATAATGAAAAATTCCCACTAGTATATAAAAGTGACAACATAGGAGACTATTTATCATGAAGATCATGGTGCTACTTTGAAGCACAAGTGTGGAAAAAGGATAGTAGCATTGCCCCTTCTCTCTTTTTCTCTCATTTTTTTGTTTGGGCCTTTTCTCTTCTTTTTTATGGCCTCTTTTTTCGTCCGGAGTCTCATCCGACTTGTGGGGGAATCATAGTCTCCATCATCCTTTCCTCACTGGGACAATGCTCTAATAATGAAGACCATCACACTTTTATTTACTTACAACTCAAGAATTACAACTCAATACTTAGAACAAAATATGACTCTATGTGAATGCCTCCGGCGGGGTACCGGGATGTGCAATGATTCAAGAGTGACATGTATGAAAAAATTATGACTGGTGGCTTTGCCACAAATACGATGTCAACTACATGATCATGCAAAGCAATATGACAATGATGGAGCATGTCATAATAAATGGAACGATAGAAAGTTGCATGGCAATATATCTCGGAATGGCTATGGAAATGCCATAATATGTAGGTATGGTGGCTGTTTTGAGGAAGGTATATGGTGGGTGTATGGTACTGGCAAAAGTTGCGTGGTACTAGAGAGGCTCGCAATGGTCGAAGGGTGAGAGTGTTGGGGAACGTAGCAATAATTCAAAAATTTCTACGCATCACCAAGATCAATCTATGGAGATCCTAGCAACAAGAGAGGAAGAGGATGATCATCTTCATACCTTTGAAGATTGCTAAGCGGAAGCGTCACTAGAACGCGGATGAGGGAGTCATACTCGCGGCGATTCAAATCGCGGAAGATCCGATCTAACACCGACGGACGGCGCCTCCGCGTTCAACACACGTACAGATCGGGGACGTCTCCTCCTTCTTGATCCAGCAAGGGGAGATGAGAAGTTGAGGGAGAGCTCCGCCAGCACGACGGCGTGGTGGAGGATCTTGTAGTTCTCCGGCAGGGCTTCGCCAAGCACTACGGAGGAGGAGGTGGAGTTTGAGAGGGGCAGGGCTGCGCCAGGGGAAGGGTGTGGCAGCCCTCCCCCCTCCCCACTATTTATAGGGGGAAGGGGAGAGGGGGGCGGCCCCCTTAGATCTCATCTAGGGGGGGCAGCCAAGGGGGGGAGCTTGCCGCCCAAGTTGGTGGGAGGCGCCCCCACCCCCTAGGGTTTTCAACCCTAGGCGCCTTGGGCCCTTAGGAGGGGCACCAGCCCACTAGGGGGCTGGTTCCCACCCTTGTTCGGCCCATTTAGTCCCCCGTGGCAGGTGGACCCACCCGATGGACCCCCGGACACCTTTCGGTGATCCCGGTACAATACGGGTAACCCCCGAAGTTATTCCGGTGACTGAAAATGGACTTCCCATATATAAATCTTTACCTACGGACCATTCTGGAACTCCTCGTGACATCCGGGATCTCATACAGGACTCTGAACAACATTCGGTAACCGCATACTAATTCCCATAACAACTCTAGCATCACCGAACCTTAAGTGTGTAGACCCTACGGGTTCGGGAATCATGCAGACATGACCGAGACAGCTCTCCGGCCAATAACCAACAGCGGGATCTGGATACCCATGTTTGCTCCCACATGTTCGAAGATGATCTCATCGGATGAACCACGATGTTGGGGATTCAATCAATCCCGTATACAATTCCCTTTGTCAATCGGTACATTACTTGCCCGAGATTCGATCGTCGGTATCCCAATACCTCGTTCAATCTCGTTACTGGCAAGTCACTTTACTCGTTCCGTAATGCATGATCCCGTGACTAATTGCTTAGTCACATTGAGCTCATTATGATGATGCATTACTGAGTGGTCCTAGAGATACCTCTCCGTCATACGGAGTGACAAATCCCAGTCTCGATTCGTGCCAACCCAACAGACACTTTCGGAGATGCCTATAGTGTACCTTTATAGCCACCCAGTTACGTTGTGACGTTTGGTACACCCAAAGCATTCCTACGGTATCCGGGAGTTGCACAATCTCATGGTCTAAGGAAATGATACTTGACATTAGAAAAGCTTTTAGCAAACAAACTACAAAATCTTGTGCTATGCTTAGGATTGGGTCTTGTCCATCACATGATTCGCCTAATGATGTGATCCTGTTATCAATGACATCCAATGTCCATGGTGAGGAAACCATGACCATCCATTGATCAACGGGCTAGTCAACTAGAGTCTCACTAGGGACATGTTGTGGTCTATGTATTCACACATGTATTACGGTTTCCGATCAATACAATTATAGCATGAACAATAGACAATTATCATGAACAAGGAAGTATAATAATAACCATTTTATTATTGCCACTAGGGCATATTTCCAACAGTCTCCCACTTGCACTAGAGTCAATAATCTAGTTACATTGTGATGAATCTAACACCCAAAGAGTTCTGGTGTTTATCATGTTTTGCTCGTGGAAGAGGTTTAGTCAACGGATCTGCGACATTTAGATCGGTATGCACTTTACAAATATCTATGTCTCCATCTTGAACATTTTCATGAATGGAGTTGAAGAGACGCTTGATGTGCCTGGTCTTCTTGTGAAACCTGGGCTCCTTGGCAAGGGCAATAGCACCAGTGTTGTCACAGAAGAGAGTCATCAGGCCCGGCGCATTGGGAATAACTCCTAGGTCGGTAATGAACTCCTTCATCCATATTGCTTCATGTGCTGCCTCCGAGGCTACCGTGTACTCCGCTTCACATGTAGATCCCGCCACAACGCTTTGCTTGCAACTGCACCAGCTGACCGCCCCACCATTCAAAATATACACGTATCCGGTTTGTGACTTGGAGTCATCCAGATCTGTGTCGAAGCTAGCATCGACATAACCCTTTACGACGAGCTCTTCGTCACCTCCATAAACGAGAAACATATCCTTAGTCCTTTTCAGGTACTTCAGGATATTCTTGACCGCTATCCAGTGTTCCATGCCGAGAATACTTTGGTAGCTCCCTACCAAACTTACGGCAAGGTTTACATTAGGTCTGGTACACAGCATGGCATACATAATAGACCCTATGGTTGAGGCATAGGGGATGGCACTCATCTTTTCTCTATCTTCTGCCATGGTCAGGCTTTGAGTCGTGCTCAGTCTCACACCTTGCAAAACAGGCAAGAACCCCTTCTTGAACTGATCCATATTGAACTTCTTCAATATCTTATCAAGGTATGTGCTTTGTGAAAGACCTATGAGGCGTCTCGATCTATCTCTATAGATCTTGATGCCTAATATGTAAGCAGCTTCTCCAAGGTCCTTCATTGAAAAACATTTATTCAAGTAGGCCTTTATGCTTTCCAAAAGTTCTATATCATTTCCCATCAATAGTATGTCATCCACATATAATATGAGAAATGCTATAGAGCTCCCACTCACTTTCTTGTAAACACAGGCTTCTCCATAAGTCTGCATAAACCCAAACGCTTTGATCATTTCATCAAAGCGAATGTTCCAACTCCGAGATGCTTGCACCAGCCCATAGATGGAGCGCTGGAGCTTGCATACCTTGTTAGCATTCTTAGGATCGACAAAACCTTCGGCTACATCATATACAATTCTTCCTTAAGGAAGCCGTTAAGGAATGCCGTTTTGACGTCCATTTGCCATATCTCATAATCATAGAATGCGGCAATTGCTAACATGATTCGAATGGACTTCAGCTTTGCTACGGGTGAGAAAGTCTCATTGTAGTCAACCCCTTGAACTTGTCGATAACCCTTAGCAACAAGCCGAGCTTTATAGATGGTCACATTACCATCCGCATCAGTCTTCTTCTTAAAGATCCATTTATTTTCTATGGCTCGCCGATCATCGGGCAAGTCTGTCAAAGTCCATACTTTGTTTTCATACATGGATCCTATCTCGGATTTCATGGCTTCAAGCCATTTGTTGGAATTTGGGCCCGCCATCGCTTCTTCATTGTTCAAAGGTTCACCGTTGTCTAACAACATGATTTCCAAGACAGGGTTGCCATAACATTCTGGTGTGGAACATGTCCTTGTGGACCTACGACGTTCAGTAGCAACTTGATTTGAAGTACCTTGATCATCATCATTAACTTCCTCTCTAGTCGGTGCAGGCACCACAGAAACATCTTCCTGAGCTGCGCTACTTTCCGGTTCAAGAGGCAGTACTTCATCAAGTTCTACTTTCCTCCCACTTACTTCTTTCGAGAGAAACTCTTTCTCCAGAAAGGACCCATTCTTGGCAACAAAGATCTTACCTTCGGATCTGAGGTAGAAGGTATACC
Organism: Triticum aestivum; assembly: GCF_018294505.1. Lineage (NCBI taxonomy): Eukaryota > Viridiplantae > Streptophyta > Magnoliopsida > Poales > Poaceae > Triticum > Triticum aestivum. Next base: position 241,174,269 of record NC_057798.1, read on the forward strand.
CAATGGTTTCCTAAGGGTATCCTATGATGACGCATTTTTCCGACTTGGGTTTGAGCTTTTCAGGTTGAAGTTTCTTGACATAATCATCGCATCCCCAAACTTTTAGAAACGACAGCTTAGGTTTCTTCCCAAACCATAATTCATATGGTGTCGTCTCAACGGACTTAGACGGTGCCCTATTTAAAGTGAATGTGGTTGTCTCTAAAGCGTATCCCGAAAATGATAGCGGTAAATCATTGAGACATCATAGATCGTACCATATCCAATAGAGTGCGATTACGATGTTCGGACACACCATTATGCTGAGGTGTTCCAGGCGGCGTGAGTTGTGAAACAATTCCACATTTCCTTAAGTGTGTACCAAACTCATGACTCAAATACTTTCCCCCACGATCTGAGCGTAAGAACTTTATTTTCCTGTCATGTTGATTCTCCACCTCACTCTGAAATTCCTTGAACTTTTCAAAGCTCTCAGACTTGTGTTTCATTAAGTAGACATACCCATATCTACTTAAGACATCAGTGAGGGTGAGGACATAACGATAGCCACCGTGAGCCTTAACGCTCATTGGACCGCACACATTAGTATGTATGATTTCCAACAAGTTGGTTGCTCGCTCCATTGTTCCGGAGAATGGAGTCTTGGTCATCTTGCCCATGAGTCATGGTTCGCATGTGTCAAATGATTCATAATCAAGAGACTCCATAAGTCCATCTGCATGGAGTTTCTTCATGCGTTTGACACCAATGTGACCAAGGCGGCAGTGCCACAAGTATGTGGGACTATCATTATTAACCTTACATCTTTTGGTATTCACACTATGAATATGCGTAACATCACGTTCGAGATTCAATAAGAATAAACCATTGACCAGCATGTGACCATAAAACATATCTCTCAAATAAATAGAACAACCATTATTCTCAGATTTAAATGAGTAGTCATCTCGCATCAAACGAGACCTAGATACAATGTTCATGCTCAAAGATGGCACTAAATAACAACTATTGAGGTTTAAAACTAATCTCGTAGGTAAATGTAGAGGTTGCATGCCGACGGCAATCACATCGACCTTGGAACCATTCTCAACGCGCATTGTCACCTCGTCCTTTGCCAGTCTTCGCTTATTCCGCAGCTCCTGTTTTGAGTTACAAATATGAGCAGCCGCACCGGTTCAAATACCCAGGAGCTACTACGAGTACTGGTAACGTACACACTAATGACATGTATATCACATATACCTTTGGTGTTGCCGGCCTTCTTGTCCGCTAAGTACCTGGGGCAGTTCCGCTTCCAGTGACCATTTCCCTTGCAATAAAAGCACTGAGTCTCGGGCTTGGGTCCATTGTTTGGCTTCTTCCCGGCAACTGATTTACCGGGCGCGGTAACTCCCTTGCCGTCCTTCTTGAAGTTCTTTTTACCCTTGCCTTTCTTGAAACTAGTGGTCTTACTCACCATCAACACTTGATGTTCCTTTTTTGATTTCCACCTCCGCCGATTTCAGCATTGAATATAACTCAGGAATGGACTTCTCCATCCCCTGCATATTGTATTTCATCACAAAGCTCTTATAGCTAGCTGGGAGCGACCGGAGGATCCTGTCAATGACCGAGTCATCTGGGAGACAAACGGTTGTGTAACCCGAACATGGTGAGTATATGCTCACTGACAGAACTGTTTTCCTCCATCTTACAACTGTAGAACTTGTCGGAGACTTCATATCTCTCGACCCGGGCATGAGCTTGGAAAACCATTTTCAGCTCTTGGAACATCTCATATGCTCCGTGCTGCTCAAAACGCTTTTGGAGCCCCGGTTCTAAGCTGTAAAGCATGTTGCACTGAACCAGGGAGTAATCATCACTACCCGACTGCCAGGCGTTCATAACGTCTTGAGTTGCTGGGAAAATGGGTGCTTCACCTAGCGGTGCTTCTAGGACATATGCTTTCTTGGCAGCTATGAGGATGATCCTCAAGTTCCGGACCCAGTCCGTATAGTTGCTACCATCGTCTTTCAGCTTGGTTTTCTCTAGGAACGCGTTGAAGTTGAGGGCAACATTAGCGTGGGCCATTTGATCTATAAGACATATTGCAAAGACATTTTAGACTATGTTCATGATAATTAAGTTCATCTAATCAAATTATTTAATGAACTCCCACTTAGATAGACATCCCTCTAGTCATCTAAGTGATACATGATCCGAGTCAACTAGGATGTGTCTGATTATCACGTGAGACGGACTAGTCATCATCGGTGAACATCTTCATGTTGATTGTATCTACTATACGACTCATGTTCGACCTTTCGGTCTCTTGTGTTCCGAGGCCATGTCTGTACATGCTAGGCTTGTCAAGTCAACCTAAGTGTTTTGCATGTGTAAATCTGGCTTACACCCATTGTATGCGAACATTAGAATCTATCACACCCGATCATCACGTGGTGCTTCGAAACAACAAACTTCCACAATGGTGCACAGTCAGGGGGAACACTTTCTTGAAATTTTATGCGGGATCATCTTATTTATGCTACCGTCGCTCTAAGCAAATAAGATGTAAACATGACAAACATCACATGCAAATCATAAAGTGACATGATATGGCCAATATCATTTTGCGCCTTTGATCATCATCTTTGAGGCGCGGCATGATCACCTTCTTCACCGGCATGACACCATGATCTCCATCATCATGATCTCCATCATCGTGTCTTCATGAAGTTGTCTCGCCAATTATTACTTCTACTACTATGGCTAACGGTTCGCAATAAAGTAAAGTAATTACATGGCGTTATCATTGACACGCAGGTCATACAATAAATTAAGACAACTCCTATGGCTCCTGCCGGTTGTCATACTCATCGACATGCAAGTCCTGATTCCTATTACAAGAACATGATCAATCTCATACATCACATATCATTCATCACATTCTTTTGGCCATATCACATCACATAGCATACCCTGCAAAAACAAGTTAGATGTCCTCTAATTGTTGTTGCATGTTTTACATGGCTGCTATGGGTTTCTAGCAAGAACGTTTCTTACCTATGCAAAAGCCACAATGGTGATATGCCAATTGCTATTTACCCTTCATAAGGACCCTTTTCATCGAATCCGATCCGACTAAAGTGGGAGAGACTGGCACCCTAGCCACCTTTATGCAACAAGTGCATGTCAGCCGGTGGAACCTGTCTCACTTAAGTGTACGTGTAAGGTCAGTCCGGGCCGCTTCATCTGACAATACCGCCGAAACAAGATAGGACTAGTAACGGTAAGCAAATTGAACAAACCAACACCCACAACTACTTGTGTTCTACTCGTGCAAAGAATCTACGCAATAGACCTAGCTCATGATGCCACTGTTGGGGAACGTAGCAACAATTCAAAATTTTCTACGCATCACCAAGATCAATCTATGGAGATCCTAGCAACAAGAGAGGGAGAGGATGAGCATCTTCATACCTTTGAAGGTTGCTAAGCGGAAGCGTCACTAGAACGCGGATGAGGGAGTCGTACTCGCGGCGATTCAAATCGCGGAAGATCTGATCTAACGTCGAATGGACGGCGCCTCCGCGTTCAACAAACGTACAGCTCGGGGACGTCTCCTCCTTCTTCATCCAGCAAGGGGAGAGGAGAAGTTGAGGGAGAGCTTCGGCAGCACGACGGCGTGGTGGAGGAGCTTGCAGTTCTCTGGCAGGGCTTCGCCAAGCACTACGGAGGAGGAGGTGGAGTTGGAGAGGGGGAGGGTTGCGCCAGGGAAAGGGTGTGGCAACCCTCCCCCCCCCCACTATTTATAGGGGGAAGGGTAGAGGGGGTCGGCCCCCTTATATCTCATCTAAGGGGGGGCGGCCAAGGGGGGGAGCTTGCCCCCCCAAGTTGGTGGGAGGCGACCCCACCCCCTAGGGTTTTCAACCCTAGGCGCCTTGGGCCCTTGGGGGCGCACCAGACCACTAGGGGGCTGGTTCCCACCCTTGTTCAGCCCATTTAGTCCCCCGTGGCAGGTGGACCCACCCGGTGGACCCCTGGACACCTTTCGGTGGTCCCGGTACAATACCGGTAACCCTCGAAATTATTCCGGTGACTGAAACTGGACTTCCCATATATAAATCTTTACCTCCAGACCATTCCAGAACTCCTCGTGACATCCGGGATCTCATCTGGGACTCCGAACAACATTCGGTAACTGCATACTTATTCCCATAACAACTCTAGCGTCACCGAACCTTAAGTGTGTAGACCCTACGGGTTCGGGAATCATGCGTACATGATCGAGACAGCTCTCTAGCCAATAACCAATAGCGGGATCTAGATACCCATGTTGGCTCCCACATGTTCGATGATGATCTCATCGGATGAACCACGATGTCGGGGATTCAATCAATCCCGTATACAATTCCCTTTGTCAATCGGTATGTTACTTGCCCGAGATTCGATCGTCGGTATCCCAATACCTCGTTCAATATCATTACCGGCAAGTCACTTTAATCGCTCCATAATGCATGATCCCATGACTAACTGCTTAGTCACATTTAGCTCATTATGATGATGCATTACCGAGTGGGCCCAGAGATATCTCTCGGTCATACGGAGTGACAAATCCCAGTCTCGATTCGTGCCAACCCAACAGACACTTTCGGAGATGCATGTAGTGTACCTTTATAGCCACCCAGTTACGTTGTGACGTTTGGTACACCCAAAGAATTCCTACGATATCCGGGAGTTGCACAATCTCATGGTCTAAGGAAATGATACTTGACATTAGAAAAGCTTTTAGCAAACGAACTACAATATCTTGTGCTATGCTTAGGATTGGGTCTTGTCCATCACATCATTCTCCTAATGATGTGATCCCATTATCAATGACATCTAATGTCCATGGTCAGGAAACCATGGCCATCTATTGATCAACGAGCTAGTCAACTAGAGGCTCACTAGGGACATTTTGTGGTCTATGTATTCACACATGTATTACGGTTTCCGGTCAATACAATTATAGCATGAACAATAGACAATTATCATGACCAAGGAAATATAAAAATAACCATTTTATTATTGCCTCTAGGGCATATTTCCAACAGAGAGTGTGTATAATCCATGTACTCAACATTAGTCATAAAGAACTCACATACTTATTGCAAAAATCTATTAGTAATCGAAACAAAGTAGTACACGCATGCTCCTAGGGGGATAGATTGATAGGAAAAGACCATCGCTCGTCCCCGACTGCTAGTCATAAGGAAGACAATCAATAAATAAATCATGCTCCAACTTCATCACATAACGGTTCACCATACGTGCATGCTACGGGAATCACAAACTTTTAACACAAGTATCTCTCAAATTCACAACTACTCTACTAGCATGACTCTAATATCACCATCTTCATATCTCAAAACAATCATAAAGAATCAAACTTCTCATAGTATTCAATGCACTTTATTTGAAAGTTTTTATTATACCCATCTTGGATGCCCATCATATTAGGACTAATTTTATAACCAAAGAAAATTACCATGTTGTTCTAAAAGACTCTCAAAATAATATAAGTGAAGCATGAGAGATCAACAATTTCTTTAAAATAAAACCACCATCGTGCTCTAAAAAGATATAAGTCAAGCACTAGAGCAATATTGTCTAGCTCAAAAGATATAAGTGAAGCACATAGAGTATTCTAACAAATCACGATTCATCTGTGTCTCTCCCAAAAGGTGTGTACAGCAAGGATGATTGTGGTAAACTAAAAAGTAAAGACTCAAATCATACAAGATGCTCCAAGCAAAACACATATCATGTAGTGAATAAATATATAGCCTCAGGTAAAGTTACCGATAGACAAAGACGAAAGAGGGGATGCCTTCCGGGGCATCCCCAAGCTTAGGCTTTTGGTTGTCCTTGAATTTTTACCTTGGGGTGCCTTGGGCATCCCCAAGCTTAGTCTCTTGCCACTCCTTATTCCAAAATCCATCAAATCTTTGCCCAACACTTGAAAACTTCACAACACAAAACTTCAACAGAAAATCTCATGAGCTCCGTTAGTATAAGAAAATAAACCACCACTTTAAGGTACTGTAATGAACTCATTCTTTATTTATATTGGTGTTAAACCTACTGTATTCCAACTTATCTATGGTTCATACCCCCCGATACTACTCATAGATTCATCAAAATAAGCAAACAACACGCAAAAAATAGAATCTGTCAAAAACAGAACAGTCTGTAGCAACAGTTTTGTTTTTTACAACAAGATCACAAAGACTTCACCCAAGTCTTCCCAAAGGTTCTACTTGGTACAAACACTAATTAAAACATAAAAACACATCTAAACAGAAGCTAGATGAATTATTTATTACTAAACATGAGCAAAAAGCAAAGAACAAAAATAAAATTGGGTTGCCTCCCAACAAGCGCTATCGTTTAACGCCCCTAGCTAGGCATAAAAACAAGAATAGATCTAGGTATTGCTATCTTTGGTATGCAATCCATAAGTGGCTCTCATAATAGATTCATAAGGCAATTTAATTTTATTCCTAGGAAAGTGTTCCATGCCCTTCCTTAATGGAAATTGGAATCTAATATTTCCTTCTTTCATATCAATAATTGCACCAATCGTTCTAAGGAAAGGTCTACCAAGAATAATAGGACATGTAGGATTGCAATCTATATCAAGAACAATGAAATCTACGGGCACATAATTCCTATTTGCAACAATAAGAACATCATTAATCCTTCACATAGGTTTCTTAATGGTGGAGTCCGCAAGATGCAAATTTAAAGAACAATCATCAAATTCACGGAAACCTAGCACATCACACAAAGTTTTTGAAATCATGGAAACACTAGCACTCAAATCACACAAAGCATAACATTCATAATCTTTAATCTTAATATTAGTAGTAGGTTACCACTCATCATAAAGTTTTCTAGGGATAGAAACTTCTAGTTCAGCTTTTCTTCATAAGATTGCATCAAAGCATCAACGATATGTTTAGTAAAAGCTTTATTTTGATTATAAGCATGAGGAGAATTTAACACTGATCGCAACAAGAAAATACAATCTATTAAAGAACAATTATCATAATTAAATTCCTTGAAGTCCAAAATAGTGGGTTCATTGCTATTTAAAGTTTTGACCTCTTCAATCCCACTTTTATCAATTTTTTCATCTAGATCTAAAAACTACGAATCATTGGGACGACTTTTAACTAAAGTTGACTCATCTCCAGTCTCATCTTTATCAAGATTCATATTGGAAAACAAATATTTAATAGGAGTCACATCAATCACTTTTAGATCTTCATCATTATTATGATGAAAACTAGAAGAACACGCTTTCACAAACCAATCTTTTTTTGCATGCACCTCTTTCTTTGCACTCATCAATGGAAATTCTCATGGATTTGAGAGACTCATTGATATCATGCTTAGGTGGAATGGATCTAAGTTTCAAAGAATCAACATCAAGAGAAATTCTATCCACGTTCCTAGCCAACTCATCAATCTTAAGCAATTTTTCTTCAATCAAAGCATTGAAATTCTTTTGCAAACTCATAAATTCTTTAATACTATTCTCAAAATCAGAGGGCATATTATTAAAATTTCCATAAGAGTTGTTATAGGAATTACCATAATTGTTACAGGAATTACTAGGAAACGGCCTAGGATTAAAATTGCCTCTATGCGCATTGTTACCAAAATCATTCCTACTAACAAAATTCACATCCATAGATTCATTATTATTCTCAATCAAAGTGGAGCATATCATTAGGATCACAAGAAACACTTTTATTAGCAAACAATTTCATAAGTTCATCCATCTTTCCACTCAAAGCATTAATTTCTTCAATCGCATGAACCTTTTTACTAGTGGATCTTTCGATGTGCCATTGAGAATAATTAACCATAATATTATCTAGGAGTCTAGTGGCTTCTCCTAAAGTGATTTCCATAAAAGTGCCTCCCGCGACTGAATCTAAAAGATTTCTAGAAGCAAAATTCAATATGGCATAAAGATTTTGTATAATCATCCACAAATTCAAACCATGTGTAGGGCAATTACGTATCATTAATTTCATCCTCTCCCAAGCTTGTGCAACATGCTCATGATCAAGTTGCTTAAAATTCATCATATCATTCCTAAGGGAGATGATCTTAGTGGGAGGAAAATACTTAGAGATAAAAGCATCTTTGCACTTATTCCAAGAATCCATACTATTTTTAGGCAAAGATGAGAACCAAGTTTTAGCATGATCTCTAAGCGAAAACGGAAATAGCTTCAATTTAACAATATCATTATCCACATCTTTCTTCTTTTGCATATCGCACAAATCAACGAAGTTGTTTAGATGGGTTGTGGCATCTTCACTAGGAAGGCCAGAAAATTGATCTTTCATAGCAAGATTCAACAAACGGTATTAATTTCACAAGATTCAGCATTGGTAGTAGGAGCAATCGGAGTGCTAATAAAATAATGTAATGCAAGGGAGAAGAGTTTATGATGGGTACTTGGTATGGCTTGACTTGACGAAGATCTCCCCAGCAACGGCGCCAGAAATCGGCAAGTTGACGAGAGATCAAATCTTGTCTTGACTTGGCGTAGGTTTCCCCGGCAACGGCGCCAGAAATCCTTCTTGCTACCTCTTGAGCTTGCGTTGGTTTTCCCTTGAAGAGGAAAGGGTGATGCAGCAAAGTAGTGTAAGTATTTCCCTTAGTTTTGAGAACGAAGGTATCAATCCAATAGGAGACGACGCACAAGTCACCGAATACCTGCACAAACAATCAAGAACTTGCAACCAACGCGATAAAGGGGTTGTCACTCCCTTCACGGTCACTCGCAAAACTGAAATCTAATAGAGATAGTAAAGTAATATTTTTGGTTTTTTTATGTATAGATTGGAAAGTAAAGATTGCAAAATAGTAAATGAGATTCAATAATATGGAAAAGAGATGCAATATAATGGAAAAGAGACCCGGGGGCCATAGGTTTCACTAGTGGCTTCTCTCGAGATAGCATGTATTATGGTGGGTGAACAAATTACTGCCGAGCAATTTATAGAAAAGCGCATAATTATGACAACATCTAAGGCAATGATCATGAACATAGGCATCACATCCGTGTCAAATAGACCAACTCTTGCCTGCATCTACTACTATTACTCCACACATCGACCGCTATCCAGCATGCATCTAGAGTATTAAGTTCATAAGAACGGGGTAACACATTAAGCAAGATGACATGATGTAGAGGGATAAACTCAAGCAATATGATATAAACCCCATCTTTTTATCCTCGATGGCAACAATACAATACGTGCCTTGCTGACCCTACTGTCACTGGGAAAGGACACCGCAAGATTGAACACAAAGCTAAGCATTTCTCCCATGGCAAGAAAGATCAATCTAGTAGGCCAAACTAAACCGATAATTCGAAGAGACTTGCAAAGATATCAAATCATGCATATAAGAATTCAGAGAATAACCAAATAATATTCATAGATAATCTTGATCATAAATCCATAATTCATCGGATCTCGGCAAACACACCGCAAAAGAGTATTACATCAAATAGATCTCCAAGAACATCGAGGAGAAATTTGTATTGAGAATCAAAGAGAGAGAAGAAGCCATCTAACTAATAGCTATGGACCTGAAGGTCTCTGGTAAACTACTCACGCTTCATCGGAGAGGTAATGGTGTTGATGTAGAAGCCCTCCATGACTGATTCGCCCTTCGGCAGATCGACGGAAAAGGCCCCAAGATGGGATCTCATGGGTACAGAAGGTTGCATCGGTGGAAAAGTGGTTTCGTGCCCCCCTGATGTTTTTAGGGTATAAGAGTATATATAGGCGAAAGAACTAGGTCGGTGGAGCTATGAGGGGCCCATGAGGGTGGGGGCGCTCCTACCCCCCTGGGCGCGCCCTCCTGCCTCGTGGACGCCTCGTCGCGTCTCCGACTTCATCTTTAAGTCTTCTGGTTTGCTTTGGGTCCAAGCAAGATCATCGCAAAGGTTTCATTCCGTTTGGACTCCGTTTGGTATTCCTTTTCTACAAAACTCTAAAATAGGCAAAAAATAGAAACTGGCACTGGGCCCTCGGTTAATAGGTTAGTCCCAAAAATAATGTAAAAGAGCATATTAAAGCCCACTTAACATCCAAAACAGATAATATAATAGCATGGAACAATCAAAAAATATAGATACGTTGGAGACGTATCACTTGCATACGAAATTCCCGGTGATCTTGTGGATGAGTATGTTTGCATGAATGAGTCCACATGCCTTGCATCATTGTACAAGTTTTGCAAAATTGTGGTTGCAGTGTAAAGCCTCTCAATTCATTGATTGCTATTTGCTTGGCAGGGGCAATTGTATGCACTGGAAGTGAAAGAAATGTCTATTTGCTTGGCAGGGGCAATATAGGGGGCATGTTCAAGCTTGCACGGTCATACTTGAAGCCATGGCATCACAAGATCTCTGGATTTAGCACTCCTTTTCTGACATGGCAGGATCACACAATGACATCAACGTGTTTCAGCGGTCTCTAGTGTTCATAAGAATTACAGAAGGCAACTGCCCAAAGGTCAACTTTGAGATCAATGGCCATCACTACAACAAGGGATCCTACATAGCTAACGGTATCTATTCTCAATGGTCAACTCTTGTGAAGGCAATCTTGAAGCCAGGAGGAGAGAAGAGTGTTAGGTTTGCCCATGCACCAAGAGAGTGCTAGGAAGGATGTGGAGCATGCTTTTGGTGTGCTCCAATCTCGATGGGCTATCGTTCGGCACCCTGCTAGAACATGGAGTACTTAGAAGATGTGGGCGGTGATGACTACTTGTGTGATCATGCACAACATGATCATAAACTATGAGTGCGATGACAACATCTTCGACCAAGGGTTTGATTTGTATGGATAAAAATGTTTAGTATGAGCATGGACCGGCAACATTTACACAGTTTACCCAATTTCGTATAGAATTGCATGATTGGACAACTCACATTCAACTTCAAAATGATTTGGTTGAGCATATCTGGACTCACATTGACAACCAATAAATGTATCGGCTCTTTTTTTTATGTATTTGTGGCAATTCAAATTGCTTTTGGTTGTAAACTTTTTATTGCGATGTTCAAACCATATGATTTAATTGGTTTTAATGTTTTTTATAATGTCTAATTGTAAAAATTTGGCCGCTCAACGGCCGGGTGGACCAAATGGGTCGGCCGGGTGGGCATGAGCATGAACAGCGTCAGACAACCCCTCAAAAGTCCTGCTGGATAACCGCATTTCTTATATCTAAACCCTCAAGTTCATGCAAATCCATGCACATCGATCATATCGATCAAATTCATCACAATCAACAATTCAATAATGCAACAAAGCAAAATAAAATCATAAATCAACAATTCAGACATGTCAAAATAAAATGAAAGCCACATGTGTGCCAAGCCAAAGGTATAAGAGCATCTGCAGCCGGACTTTGCAAATCTGGCCCCTCAAACGCCCGCAGACGCGCCCGGGCGCGTCCGCGGACACTAATCGGTCAGGCCTCAAATTGCCTTCTCACAACCGGACACCTCAATTTGAAGGAAATATGCCCTAGAGGCAATAATAAAGTTGTTATTTATATTTCCTTATATCATGATAAATGTTTATTATTCATGCTAGAATTGTATTAACCGGAAACTTAGTACATGTGTGAATACATAGACAAAACAAAGTGTTCCTAGTATGCCTCTACTTGACTAGCTCGTTAATCAAAGATGGTTATGTTTCCTGACCATAGACATGTGTTGTCATTTGATGAATGGGATCACATCATTAGAGAATGATGTGATGGACAAGACCCATCCATTAGCTTAGCATAATGATCGATAAGTTTTATTGCTATTGCTTTCTCCATGACGTATACATGTTCCTCTGACTGTGAGATTATGCAACTCTCAAATACCGGAGGAACACCTTGTGTGCTATCAAACGTCACAATGTAACTGGGTGATTATAAAGATGCTCTATAGGTGTCTCTGAAGGTGTTTGTTGGGTTAGCATAGATCGTGATTAGGATCTGTCACTTTGTGTATCGGAGAGGTATCTCTGGGCCCTCTCGGTAATGCTCATCACTATAAGCCTTGCAAGCAATGTGACTAATGAGTTAGTTGCGGGATGAAGCATTACGGAACGATTAAAGAGACTTGCCAGTAAAGAGATTGAACTAGGTATGATGATACCGACGATCGAATCTCGGGCAAGTAACATACCGATGACAAAGGGAACAATGTATGTTGTTATGCGGTTTGACCGATAAAGATCTTCGTAGAATATATAGGAGCCAATATGAGCATCCAGGTTCCGCTATTGGTTATTGATCGGAGATGTGTCTCGATCATGTCTACATAGTTCTCAAACCCGTAGGGTCCGCACGCTTAACGTTCGACGGCGATTTGTATTATGAGTTATGTGATTTGATGACCGAAGTTTGTTCGAAGTCCCGAATGAGATCACGGACAGGACGGGGAGTCTCAAAATGGTCGAGACATAAAGATTGATATATTGGACTAAGTTATTCGGACACCGGAAGAGTTCCGAGTGGTGCCGGGTAAAAACGGAGTGCCGAAGGGGTTACCGGAACCCCAGGGGAAGCAATGGACCATCATGGGCCATAGGGGAGAGAGAGGACAACCCACATTAGGGAGGCGCCCCCCCATGGGGAGTCCGAATAGGACTAGGGGAGGGAGCTCGGCCCCCCTTTCCCTTTCCCTCTCCCTCTCCCTTCTTTACTTCCCCCTTCCACCAAGTGGAATCCTACTAGGATTTGGAGTCCTAGTAAGACTCCTCCCTCTTGGCGTGCCCTACAGGGCCGGCCAGCCTCCCCCTCTCCTCCTTTATATACCGAGGCAGGGGGCACCCCAAAGCACAATAGACAATCTCTTAGCCGTGTGCGGTTCCCCCTCCACAGTTTAACACCTCGGTCATATCGTCGTAGTGCTTAGGCGAAGCCCTGCACTGGTAACATCATCAACATCGTCGCCACGCCGTCGTGCTGATGGAACTCTCCCTCGACCCTCTACTGGATCAAGATCTCGAGGGACGTCATCATGCTGAACGTGTGCTGAACATGGAGGTGTCGTACGTTCGGTACTTGGATCAGTTGGATCGTGAAGACGTACGACTACATCAACCGCATCACTAAACACTTCCACTTTCGGTCTACGAGGGTACGTGGACACACTCTCCCGTCTCGTTGCTATACATCTCCTAGATAGATCTTGCATGATCGTAGGAATTTTTTGAATTACTACATTCCCCGACATAATTATCATATCTCAAATCCATACAAACCCATGCAACTACATCGATGCATTACACGCATCGTTCGGCTACTCCATCATTACTAACATGCCATTGGACTACCAAAATTTGGCATGTTTGGCTATGGTGGAGATCATCTGCGGCTGCTCTTGCCCTTCCCGATGGCCTTGTCGTCCTTCTCGTGGAAGTACCAATCGAAGATGCGGTAGGGATCGAGCCAGATCTGCTCGTCGCCGGAGCTGTCCTCGACGCCGCTGTCCTCGCTGTCGCTGCCTCCTTCTCCTCCTTTAGTGGCAGTCCGGCCATGGCATGGACCGCCCGATTCTGCTCTCTGGCCAGGGTGCGCGTGTTCTTCCGCTGCCATTTCTCCACAATGCAGGCGCGGATGGCTTCCTCCTCTACGGCCGCCCGCACCGCCGCCTCCGCCGCCACCATTTCTGTCGCGATACGGGCCTCAGCGGCCCTTATCCTCTCCTTCCCACGGCTGGCCGCTCGTTCCCGTGGGACTCATAGTCTGCCTGATCCGGAGATGGGGAAGAAGAGATTTTCCGGTTGCTAGGACCACGATGATCCAACCCCAAAGGACCGAGCGCCCGTTGAGTTGACATTGTGGTGTCGCGCCAGACAGATCCGTCCGTCGGCTAGGTGCTGTCCTCCCGGGAGCGGCAGAGTGTAATGTGAACCACCATTGCCTCCTCCAATCCGCACGGGATGGCACCTCAATCGACGGATCCGGATTAGGCGGAGTTAGATCCATTGCCCGCCATGCTGGAGACAACCGAAAATCGCCGGAGGTGAGCTCAGCTGGCGGAGGGAGTGGAGTGAAGAGGAGAGTGAAGCGGCTATGGTTTTGTGACGCCCCCGATTCAATCGTACACTAATCATGCACGCAAATGTGTACGATCAAGATCAGGGACTCACGGGAAGATATCACAACACAACTCTAAAAACATAAATAAGTCATACAAGCATCATAATACAAGCCAGGGGCCTCGAGGGCTCGAATACAAGTGCTCGATCATAGACGAGTCAGCGGAAGCAACAATATCTGAGTACAGACATAAGTTAAACAAGTTGCCATAAGATGGCTAGCACAAACTGGGATACAGATCGAAAGAGGCGCGGGCCTCCTGCCTGGGATCCTCCTAACTACTCCTGGTCGTCGTCAGCGGGCTGCGCGTAGTAGTAGGCACCTCCAGTGTAGTAGTCGTCATTGACGATGGCGTCTGGCTCCTGGGCTCCATCGTCTGGTTGCAGCAATCGAGTAGAGATAGGGGGAAAAGGGGGAACAAGGCAACCGTGAGTACTCATCCAAAGTACTCGCAAGCAAGGAGCTACACTACATATGCATGGATATATGTGTAAAGGGCCATATCAATGGACTGAACTACAGAATGCCAGGTTAAGAGGGGGATAGCTAGTCTTATCGAAGACTACGCTTCTGGTCACCTCCGTCTTGCAACAGGTAGGAGAGGGTAGGTTGAAGTCCTCCAAGTAGCATCACATAGCAATAATCCTACCCGGCGATCCCCTCCTCGTATCCCTGAGAGAGAGCGACCACCGGTTTTATCTGGCACTTGGAAGGGTGTGTTTTATTAAGTATCCGGTTCTAGTTGTCATAAGGTCAAGGTACAACTCCAAGTCGTCCTGTTACCGAAGATCACGGCTATTCGAATAGATTAACTTCCCTGTAGGGGTGCACCACATAACCCAACACGCTCGATCCCATTTGGCCGGACACACTTTCCTGGGTCATGCCCGGCCTCGGAAGATCAACACGTCGCAGCCCCACCTAGGCTCAACAGAGAGGCCAGCACGCCGGTCTAAACCTAAGCGCACAGGGGTCTGGGCCCATCGCCCATAGCACACCTGCACGTTGCGTACGCGGCCGAAAGCAGAACTAGCCCCCTTAATACAAGAGCAGGCTTATGTTCCAATCCGGCGCGCGCCACTCGGTCGCTGGCGTCACGAAGTGCTTCGGCTGATACCACGACGCCGAGTGCCCATATCTTTCCCACGTAGTTGGTTAGTGCGTATAGGCTCATAGCCAACTCAGATCAAATACCAAGATCTTGTTAAGCGTGTTAAGTATCACGAACACCGAACAGGGCCAGGCCCACCTCTCTCCTAGGCGGTCTCAACCTGCCCTGTCGCTCCGCCACAAAGATCCACTCGCGGGTGCTCCACCAGCCGACCCGTCTTTAGTCACCACATGTATCATGTATAAGTATATAGTATATACCCGAGATCACCTCCCGAGTGATCTCGGCCCAATAGTATAGCACAACAGACGGACAAGAATGTAGGGCCACAGATGAAAATACTAGCATCCTATACTAAGCATATAGGATTGCAGGTAAAGGTAACAACAGTAGTAACAAGGACAGGCTATGCATCAGGACAGGTATAACAGAAAGTAGTAACATGCTACACTACTCTAATGCAAGCAGTATAGAGTAGAATAGGTGATATCTGGTGATCAAGGGGGGGGGGGCTTGCCTGGTTGCTCTGGCAAGAGAGAGGGGTCGTCAACTCCGTAGCCGAACTGGGCAGCAGCAGCGTCGGTCTCGTAGTCTAACGGAGAGAAGAGGGGGAAGAAACAATGAATACCATGTAAACAGATGCATAACGATGCATGACATGACAAGTAACGATGCTAGGTGTGACCTAACGTGGTATGAGGTGATGCCGGTTAAGGGGGGAAACATCCGGGAAAATATCCCCGGTGTTTCGTGTTTTCTGACAGATGAACCGGAGGGGGAAAGTTGCGGGTTTGATATGTTAGGGATGTGTGATGGACGAACGGGCTGCGTATCCGGGTTCGTCTCGTTGTTCTGAGCAACTTTCATGTACAAAGTTTTTCCATCTGAGCTACGGTTTATTTTATATGATTTTCTAAAGTTTTAAATCATTTTTAGAATTTATTTAATTCAACATTATCCAGAATAGTGTTTGCTGACATCATCATGACGTCAGCATGACATCAGCAGTCAACAGAGGTGTTGACTGGTCAAACTGACATGTGGGTCCAGTGGGACCCACCTGTCATACACTGATAGGTTGATTAGGGTTTAGGTTAAACTAATTTCTGTTTAATTAAACTAACAGGTTAATTAGACTAATTAAATAGGATTAATTAACTTAATTAATTAATTAATTAAATTTATCTTTATTATTATTATTATTATTAAAACCTTTTTTTAAAATTTTCGTTCTGGGGCGTGGGCCCCTGTGGTCAGTGGCCCATGAGGCTAAACGGGGGCGCGGGTGCGGGCGCTCGCCCAAACGGGGCGCGGGCAAGGCTGTGGCCGGCGGCGCGGCGCCGGCAAGGGGAAGCGGGGGCGAGGCCAGACGCGGTGGTGGCCGGGGCGGCCGACGGAGAGGCGGGGGAGCACGGGGCCACCGTAGTAGCGGGGCACCGGCAGAGGCGGCGAACGGCGCGGGCTATGGCGAGCCTCGGCCATGGAGGGCGGTGGCCGGCGAGAGGGGACGGGGAGGAGGAGGAGGACCGGGGTCCTCACCGAGGGAGCGTAGGGCACGGGGCAGCGGGCTCGGGGGAGGTTGGGGAGGACCGGCGAGGAGGAGGACGGGGACGGCGTTGACGGAGTCGAGGCGGAGGAGCTCCGGGTGGCGGCGATTGGCGTCGGGGCGACGAACACGACGTCCTGCGGAGCTCGGGGAGGAGGACGAGGACGCGAGGTCCGGCAAGGAGGCGGTCGGTCCGAGCGGCGACGGCGGGGCCTTCGGCGGTGGTGGTGGTGGTGGCGCACGGCGATGACGAGCGGGTGCGGTCCGGTGGGTGGCTCCGGCGACGGCGGGGCGCGGGGTTCGGGCGCCCCCGAGCGGCGGCGGCGTCGAGCGCGGTCGTCGGGGCAAGCGGCGGGGCGCTGCCCCGATCCGATCGGGGAAAGGGAGAGCGGCGTGGGGCGGGGAAGTGGGGGATCGATCCCGATCCAGATCGGATCGGGAGAGGGGGAGTGGGAGCGAGTGGGGAATGGGTTGGGGTTTCGGGTGTCGTGGGGGGGCATGTGTAGGCCAGGGGTGGGCGGGCCTGGGCCAGTTGGGTTGGCTGGCTGGGCCGGTTGGCCCATGTGGGGAGGGGGGCTTGTTCTCCTTTTGCTTGTTTTGTTTTGTTTTTCCTTTTTTATTTTTGACCTTTTCCTTTTATTTATTTCCTTTCTGTTTTTTTATCATTTTAAATTATTTAGACATCTTCTAAAAATGTGATTGCTGTACCATAACTACCCTTGTAATATTTGGCACCCACCGAACATTTTTGTTTCTACTTTCGAAAACTTTTATTGTCGACATTAATTTTAAATTTTAATTTGCCGCGGTTTCGAACTAACGCGAGATTAGCAACAGTAATCGAGGTGACGTGGCATCTTTAGCGGAGGGTTACTGTGGCTTAATTATCCGGGCGTCACAATTCTCCTCCACTACAAGAAATCTCGTCCCGAGATTTAAGAGGGAGACTAAGGGGAAAGGTCTGGTTACGAAATTCTAATGAATCTTATCGGTCTTGGTTGTTCTTCTCGAAGAGGTCGATCCATTACGTTGATGCCTTCATTTTTCTGCTTCAAGTCATCAATATGAAGTCGGTATCCTTTCTTCGGGGGTTCCATCGTACTTACGAAAGAATAAGGGGTATTCCGGGAGAACGAACCTCTACAAGGTTGACTATCTGGTCGATAACATTGGGGAAGGTGGCAGAAAGTAACTCTCGAATTTAAACTTAAGAGAATATCGAGAGCAAAGTAATGAGGTTTCAGGGGAAGTTTCGAGCAAGCAGGCGACCGTTCGATGCCTGAAACAGGGCGTGAAAGGGGCTCAAAGCAATCGGGAATAAGCATTGCGTCCGATAACAGATTTGATGATCCCTCGGAAGGTGGCTCGTGAATTACATACGAGGCCACACGCGAGGAACAACCTTGGGAACAGGGGGTGTACAGGAGAGTCAGGTTTCGATCCTGTGGAAGTGTGGGTTATGGGCCCACCATGTGGTTGAAAGTAGGAAGGGGGCCGACATCTTGCACGGTCACGATAGTAAGGCGTGTCAGAGGGTAGCCTATCAGTTATGTCGGCAACAACATCGTTACCAAGGGCGAGGGACGAAGAGAACCATCTTCCTGCTCGTTGAACGAGGCGGGTCAATAGGCAAGGTTCTCGTCCATCGGTGGCTACCGGAATGTCATCAACCATAGTAACAGGGTCTTACTGACTGAGCGGTACCTCAAGGTGTTTACATAAGCAGGAGAATATTACTGCTTAGGTCATATAGATCACAAGAAAGGTTAAATCAAACAATGGAAAGGAAAATATGATTATCAGATTAAACAGAACAATGGAAAGGAAAATGTGTTAAAACACATATTTCGGGGTATTTCCTTCGCAAGGACAAACAGAGCATGATATCCATGACAGGATAGAAAGTAGAAAACCATTTATGTAAGGGGAGAGGAATTTCATGACATTACCCATACAGCGGTGTTTGGATAATTGAGCAGGAAACATTTAGCATTGGGCTTCAAATGTTCTTGTTGAAAATCGGAGTACCACAGACATGCTTCAAGATAGTATTGACATGGTCTTCAAGCAAAGGTCAGACTTTGGATACAGGAAGGATCCATCAGGAACAACTTGTAGAATAAGTCTTACAATTTCCTCATGGATGAATGGATAACCTTGTTGAAAAGGAATCTATAATGATAGGTCCTCCAGCCGGGGGGGGGGGTGCTAGGCATGACATCATGTTACCGGGTCATCAAAGGATCAACATCATAACTCTTGGAAAGTTGTCCCAACCATCATATCTGACCGAGATTCATATCCAATTGGTGTCATGATACCTCAGACTCAGGGGGTCCGAGAGGAAAAGGTGCAACACAAATCGGCGAAATGACATTGCAAGATTCTCGAGAAATGAACTATGGGAGCGGGTTACTAAAGCAATAGTTCATCATTAAACCAAGGACGGGATGAAAAGGTGGCTGATGGGCTCAGCGACAATTCATCGAGAATTCCAAACAGATGGATTTCCACGATAATGTGAACAAGAAGATGACATTTGTTAGATCAAATGATATAATGGGATATGCTCGAGGAAAACATACATAATTAAACATTGGTTGAACGGTGCACCCGAAATATGGATAGGGTTGCACGGCCAATGTTAGAATGGTGATTCAATTATCGAAAGACTTAGAATGAACTATCGCCCATTCACTTCAAAGCAATAGGGTTGCTAGAAGTTTTGAATTCACACGTCATAGCTCAATTGTCGGTATTCCGGTTGAAAACAATACGGGGACCAAGGAATGAACGAAGATGGCAAGAAGTATTATGATATCAAGAATTCTTAAGAGGTGGTGAAATTCTCACCACATTCTTGACAAAAAGTGATGGTAATACTTCCGAGGTAAGGAAGATCAACTGCTAGGTAGCAGGGATCTCAAGGTTTACACAAAACACAAACAAGTTGTGTTGAACGGAAGGCAATAAAGTGGTCGATGAGAACAGGAATCATCGAGGGGCAAGGATGGTATTACCCATCATGAATTCAATTGAATTCCTGGAAGAGCTCATAAGGTTGATGATGATCACGACACATTTGTCGAGAGATTTCATGCAGATGTAATCAACCAGCGACGACATCAAGTCAGAGGAATGATGAAGCAAGAGTGAAGCGGCTATGGTTTGGTCCGACACTGATGGGAACGAATATATGTGGGGTCGGGTGGACCAGTTTGTGCCGGGACCGACATGACGGGCGCGTTCGGGCGCCCTCATATACGCTCCGTATTTGGGCTGGAAACGAGGGGTGCTGGTCAGCCCGTACGTTTGAGGCCCGTTTGAGGCGCCCGGCTGAATCGAAATTTCGTGACCTGTTAGTAACGGGCGGCTCAACCGGGCGTTTGAGGAGGGTTTGGGGTGTCTGGCTGTAAATGATCTAACAAGCTACTCCATCTGTAAACAAATCTAAGACGTTTTGACAGTTTATATTGAGCTGCCAAACTTCTTACGTTTGTGTTTCCACGATTGGAATGAGGCCCGGAGTCTAAATGCTTGTTTGGCCTGATGCTAGATCCCCATTTCAATTGGTTTTCACGATGACCGTGACGCTTATGCAGACAAAATGTCACCTTCCAACTTTTATCGTTTGACTTGCTCTTGTACAACATATATTTTGGTTCTACCTTCATTTTCAAAGAATCCGTGGAACGGAAACTTTGTTTCAACAGCCCTCCATGAACCGACCGCCTTTTGTTGTGCGTGCGTGTGCTCTTGTAGCTGCGATGGATCTGTGACTCGGAGAGTTGAATCGGTCATGGAAAATGAGCCAAAGCCGTACGCGAATTGGAGCGGCGTGCTCTCGGCGGTGGACGTGGATGCGCAATGCCTGTCCGCCAGAGCGCGCTCCGACTCCGAGCGCAGCAGTTGGCGCCTCCTGTGCGTGTGTGCCAAGACGCAGCCATCCGCCACATCGTTTCTGATTCCCAATAAACAAAGCGAACGCAACGCACAAGGCAGAAGGCAGAAGGAAAGAAGAAAAAAAAACATTGGAAACCGCAAAATAAACAGAGGCTTTGGTGTATTGGACGACGGCTCTGCTGTGCTGTCTGTGCTCGTGCTCGTCCAGCTTTTTCGCCGTGGCACGGTTCAGAATTTACGAGGTTTGATCGAGCGACGGGATCCTGACTTTATTCGGGAATATTTTAGCAGCAGAAAAGATTGGGAGGACTACTACTAGTACTGCCGGCAATTGGCGTCCATGTCGAGATCCGTGAGGTGGGGAGGGGAGCAACGGAGGAGTCCTAGGCCTGTCGATTCCCTAGGGCTCTGTGCAAGATCAGGTGACGGAATGTCCCTGGGATCAATAATTTAATTTTGTCCCTTACCGGGTCTGGGTCTCCGCTCTTGGATCATCCGATATACAGCTCCTACTACTGGTCTCCAACGATAGAGGAGTTTCTTTCCTTTTCTCCCGCAAATAAAAAATATGAACAAAGGAAAGTTGTAAGTAGAGATTTCCAACTGGCAAAGAAATTCACCATTTACCATAGTTTAAGATTCAAAATTTCAAAAAGTTGTAGTAAGGCAGAAGTAGGAAAGGAATTACCGGTCGGGTTTGGATCACAGCTAGCAAATGGGCCCAGCTTCCCCCGAACCATATTATAGGACTAGAAAATCTCGCCCTCCTCTCCGCCCACCCACCTCTCTCTCTCTCTCTCTCTCCTCGCAAGTTGCGATTCCCAAATCCCAATGCCACCTCGCAATTAACACCTCCTGCGGCGGCACACAGCCTGCCTCCACCCCCCGCGCGCCCTGCCATCGCCCCCCGGCCGGCGCCCATGACGTCATCGTCGTCGCACCACCACGACGCCTCCTCGGCCACCTCCACCCCCCGCGCCGGGGCCGGCAGCACCGCCAGCAGCAACGGCAACGGCAACGGCAGCGGCAACGGCGGTGGCGCCGGCTACCACCACCCGCCTCCTCCGCGGGCGCAGGCGCAGCCGCACGGGGCCGCGTGCGTGCGCCTCATGTGCAGCTTCGGCGGCCGCATCCTGCCGCGCCCGGGCGACCACCGGCTCCGCTACGTCGGCGGCGAGACCCGCATCGTCTCCGTCCCGCGCACCACCTCCCACGCCGTCCTCTTCGCCGCGCTCGCCAAGCTCGCCCCCGCGCTCTTCGTCCCCGGAGAGCCCACCCCGGCGCTCAGGTACCAGCTCCCGCACGACGACCTCGACGCGCTCATCTCCGTCTCCTCCGACGACGACGTCGACAACCTCATGGAGGAGCTCGACCGCGTCCACAGCCTCGCCGCCACCGCCATCAAGCCGCCCCGCCTGCGCCTCTTCCTCTTCGCCGCCTCGCCGGACCACTCCCCCGCGGGCGCGTTCGGCTCCGTGCTCTCCGGTGTCGGCGACGCCTCCTCCGACCAGTGGTTCGTCGACCAGCTCAACGCCCCCCCGCCGGGTTCCATCGAGCGCGGCCGATCCGAGGCCTCGTCGATCGTCTCGGAGGTCCCGGACTACCTCTTCGGCTTCGACACGACCTCCGAGGAGCCCAGCCCCGGCGCGGGTGCGCAGCCCAAGTCTGACGCGGAGGTGGCGCAAGGCGACGACGACGACGACGCGCCGGCTCCCGTGCTGGGCGCTCCTCTGGTGCCATACGTCCCGGAGAGCGCCCCGTGGCCGGCCCCGCCTCCACCGTACATGGCGCAGCCGGTGTTCTACGTGCCCGTGCGCCCGGTCCATTACCTCAACGCGGCTGGACACGGCGGCTACATGCCCGGGCCGGTTTACCACATTGTCGGTGGAGGGAGAAACGAAGGCCCGGGAGATCTCTACTCGTCTGAGGGCGTCGGTGGCGTCTACGGCGTCCCCCGCTCCATGCCGCCATTCCGTCAGGTGATGTACGCGCCGCCACCCGCCACGGAAGCCTACTCGGTGGAGGGGAAGCCGCCGGAAGGTGAGTCCCACTCTCCGTAGGCGCAAGGGGAGGAAGAGTCATGGCCGTGGTAGATTCTGATGATCGCATGGGCTGTTCCTGAAGCCGGTTAATTCTGATGATCGCTTATATTTGAGCTAAGATTTTTGCATTGCCGTGGTAAATGTTCACTGTTTCTGCTGGGGTTACTCTTGGTAGCTGTATAGATGAGGGAGGTGGAGGATGGATGGGTCATGGATATCACAATTTTCGTCGAGTGAAATAGATTCTTGAATTGTTATTATGTGAGTACATTTGGTGTGATTAGTACTAGCAAGTTTACTGTAATGTGGGATTGGATTCATATATATTCTACTAGAAGATTTTTTATCTGCGAAACACAATGTTTCTGCATTTTGTATTCATATGCTTGATGCTGGATGTATCATGGTCCATGAATGTCCTATATATCTACTCTAGCTTTGATGCGAATGTTTGCGCATTTGTTCTCGTGAAAGCTTAATTTACTGAATTCGCTCTAGCTTTGTTCTTGTATGCCAGAAATTTTGAACAGGTCTTTTCCTGGCATTAACATGTCCGGATTTTTTCGGATGAATTTTATCATATCCGGATGATTCTCTACTTATTAGAATGACATGTTGGCTTCGATCTTCGAGTAGAACTAGGGAGAAAGAATTAAAGTTCCATTGTTGACTTGATTCAAGAGGAAAGTGTCATTTCTGAAGAGAGAAGCTATCCCAAATATACTTGAGAGAATAGCTTCTAGAGACAGTGGCTTGTATCATTTCCAGAACAGATCGACTCTGCATTGCCCTTCTGAAACAAATGCTGCAGCCTGCAGATATGCCATCCTAGATCTTTAACTATTCAGATCGCTATCTAGGTTGTCTAGATTCAGGAGATGTGTGTTTCAGGTTTGATCAGCTATAGAAAAAGAGTCGTCTACATCGTAGTACCAGATCCCGAGTCCTCAAAATGTGATGCTATATGCAATGAAAAGGTTTCTCTTCTTCCATAGACTGTATACATATAACTGGATACAAGAAACAGGTGCATTTATAGCAGGAGTAGTCTTATAGCAGCGTTCTTAGGACTGGCAGGAGGCTTAACATATCACACGAGTGAGCATTGCTGCCGGAGCTTGCGTCGCTTATTTCCACCACGGGTTGTCGCCGGTCCTGAAGTCGGTCTCCACCCACGGCACGAAGACGACCTTGCCGTCGTCGACGTCGGCGTGAACAAGGGCCAGCGACTGTTTCAGAAGAGCAATGCAGATGAGGTCAGCTTGGTTCAGTTCAGTAATAAGCAAACAATGTGTTCTTCAGAAAGGTTCAGTTAAGATAGGAGGGCATGTTTGTTTTCTTACCAGAGGTGCAGGCCCACGGACAACCTTGCCCTGGTTGTTGTACTGGGATCCATGGCAGGGGCAGAGGAACTTGTTCTCGGCGGCGTTCCACGGCACGACGCATCCAAGATGCGTGCACACGGCGTTGATCCCGTAGGTGGCGAGGGTCTTGTCGGACTCCACCACAAGGTAGGTAGGATCACCCTGCAACATCCACACCACACGATTTCAGCAACTTACTCTGGGCCTGGGCTGATCCATCAGCTTCTTCATCTCTGCTTGCATATAGCTTTGCATGCATGGCCGTCTGAATCTTCCGAACGTACTACATACCTTGAGCCCCTGGGCGAGCGTGCGGTCGTTGGGGCCGTGCGTCTTGAGCCAGTCCTCGACGAGGATGTCGTTGCCGAGCTTGTCCTTGGCGGCGACCCCTCCGGCGTTGCTCCCGGAGCCGGCCGGGACGAGGAAGGAGCCGTAGGGGACGAGCATGCCGAAGGTGGGGAGCGAGATGGCGCCCAGCAGGAGCAGGTTCATCAGCTCCCTCTTGCTCATGTCCGGCACGCGGTCCGCGGAGATGCTGCCGGCCATGCAGGTGATGTTCCTCGGGACGCGCTCCCGGCCGAAGCCCAGGCCCTTGACGGGCTTGCACAGCGAGCTTGCGCGGGTCCGGCAGAGCTGCGCACCAACATGCTCTCAGCAATTACAAGAGATCAGACGGCGGCAGGAAGAAGGGAGGGATGGTTACCTGGGTAGGGTTGGAGGCGGTGGAGAGCGCGGTGGAGGCCATGGCGACTGGCTGCGTCACGGCGGAGAGGACGATCGAGCGAGCGAGCGAGCTAGCACTGCCTGTGTCCACCACAGGCTTGCAGATGAGGCACGGGTTATATGTCCCTGCGGCCGGTGATTGGTTGATGCGCAGCAAACCGGCTTCGACAACCACATATTGCGTGCCTTGTGGCCCTGTGGGTGGCTAGGCTGCCACACACACGCCCCCGAGCAGACTTTGGGGCCTTATCGGCACCGGGCAATGCACATTTACGAAACCAGATGATGTAGTGGTGCTCGTCTCGAGTGCGGCGTGGCTAAGCTGGTTTGGACCAGGCTTCGTGACAGTGCCTACAAAGGTCGGTCCAGTTAAGCTCCCTGAGATGCATAGCATGCTGCCGCATGAGATTTTGCTAGTGGTCACGCTTTAGTGATCTAAACGCTCTTATGTTTCAGTATAGATAGAAGACTTGGATAACAGTAGTGGATACATTTTCAATAACTCTGAGAAAGGCTCCCACAGGGACACAATAAATAATCAAATAATCGTCCCAGATGCCCAGTTTTCAGTTTCGATACAATCAACGATGCATTGGTCTCATCTAACTACATACGCCTGGCATTCATCTTCCTGGTGTCTTGGGAAACAATATAAATCATCCACAAGGGAAAGGGACCCATGATTCTGCTACTGTTGGTCGAGGAATGGGCTGTTTACATGCTTTGGTCCACCAGATGTTGTAAACTCTACTGAGTCTTCAACAAGCAGTTGTCTTAACAATACTGATGTGGCAAAGTGATCTTAATGCACTGGTGCCCTAACAAAAGCAACAAGCAACAAGATGCTTCGGTTTACGATGGAAATAGAAGGGCGACAATACGGTAGCAGTCCAGTTCTTCCTACAAAGAAACAGCATACAGTGAGAATAATAATTATAGTTTAGCTACACAGCATATACAAGTGTATGTATTTGCAGCGACACTGCATGCGCATCTTGCAGCCTACCTTAGAGATACCTCAATGGCCTGACGACCTCAGCAGATCTTTCAGCTCATCCGCAATTGCACGGTAGCAGAACATGTATTGTTGCTGAAAAGCAAAGACATGCCAATACAACATCTAAATACACATAAAAAACACTAAACTGTTCATGCAATAAACATAAATACTATTAGCACGTTCAGCAGTATTAGATGCAATGGTCAACAGGAACTGTGTATTGGAATTACTGACCACAACTCATTCTATACACATGACCAGTAATAAGATACTAAACCAGCTTCGTTGAGTTAAAGACTTACACCAAGAAAGTACACTTTGAATAAGCTCCGCAAAACTAACACTAAACTCCCTGCTATGGCAGGTGTCGAATGATCAAATTCAAGGATGAGGGAATGACAAAAGAAAAACTAATTTACCCTGTACTGTACCTTAACCTAACAACTCTATGCGCAAGATGCCGATGAAGGCAAGTTAGGATTACACAGCAGGCAATGTTTCGCCTTGAAATTGTAGGTAATCACTTGCATTGTAACAAACGAAATAGATTTCTGCTATCTCATTAACTATTTCGTAACATGAGAGAACATCTGTTAGCAAGGCCTAAGTCTGATGTGCTTAAATTATGCTGGCACTGGGGTATATTCTTTTTAGATGAAGATGATAGGAGTACGAATGAAACAGAACGCACCTCAGTTTGAACCATTCCAGTTCGCTGGGACCTAAAGTTTTTTACAGTTTCAACAAGATCATAAGAGCTTTTGTCTCCAAGGAGAATTCTCTCAATTGAACTATGGATGGTGATGTAAGCACCAGTTCTCCCAATTCCAGCACTGGAGAAAGAGATCAAAATAATGTTAAGAGAATAAAAAAATGAGCAAAGGGTAGCATAGCATTAAGCTGAAGCAAACCTGCAATGTGCAACTATAGGATGTTCTCTCGGAATGTGATGTAACCGTTTTTGAATTTGTCGCACAGCATCAGTGTTTGCTGGTACGCCATGGTCGGGCCAATCAGGATACTCTATATGGAGTACAGAATGAACCTTGCCTGACTACATCATGAAAAACAACGATCAGAAGATCTCTAACCATAAAATATTTCTAGAAATACTGGCAAGTGCTAACAAATAAGCAATTTTTAATATCTTAAATCTGAACACGGCAGAAATGAAGACCACTACAGCACCATCCTATAAAAAACATAACAGAAGCTTGAGCGTATATCTCCAAGTCAAATAACGAAATCAGTTAAATGGTGCAGCATGGTTTAATAATCTAGAATGTCACCACATGCTTCTTCTATAACTACATTTAAACAATAAAACAAAATAAAATGAAAAGTAAAAGTTGACGGGTACAGACTATACAGGAAATTATGAAGTGGCACGTCATGATGGCATGATCACTGATTCACTATGCCAAAAATAGAATAATAAATATGAACTGAACATACTTATGTGCTATATATTGTTAAGAACAACTCCTCAAAACAACCTTAGGTCTTGTTTGGTTATAGTCTAAACCACGTGGAATGCCAGGGATCACACTCTATCCACGTGGGCTGTCTCAGAGGGGAACTGTTACACGTGGGTTATACTTACATTGTTTGGTTTGGATCACGGCGGGGACAACAACGGCCCAAACCGCGTAATTCCACAGGGGCCAGAAGAATCGCGTCCACCTCGTGGAACGAATCCACGGAGGCGCAAAACAAACTGGGAGGGACAATTTATAGTCTATAGAGGATTGAATCTGGATCAACCAAATGAGATAGTAGGGATGGGGATTGTGTTAGACAGGGATTGAGTGACAAGTGATGATCAACCCAATCCCTTGGTGGATTAGTTCCACTAGGGGATTAGATCCCTAGTAACCAAACAAAGCCTTAAGGCTTTGTTCGGTTGAGGTGGATTTGAAGGGGATTGGCAGGGATTGAGGGGGATTAAATCCCCTGCAATACAAAATCCCCTCCAATCCCCTTGGGAAGAGGATTAACCGAACAAGGCCTAAAGAGTAAGAAATCCCAACAAAGATGCTGCTTAGGAACATTTAGTATATTAGTATATAGTATTTTTACAGACATATCCACCAGAGACATTAAAGATGTACATCACTTTAAAACATATATAATTTTGCCACATCATATGCCTTGTATTTACCATGGTTTGGTATACATTCAAAGGCAGTAGTATATAAGGAATACACAAGTAATATTGTGAAAAGAAATCAATCACAAGTTTATATAAAAAAATCATAACACATAAACGTTAAATGGTTGCCTTGTTTCATTCTCATGATGACGGCATTACTTTTTGTGACACCTGACCTAACTGAGGTCTGTATCGATAGAGATATATACCAGTACCAGCTAAGTTTAATCATTTAGATCCTCACAGCACAACAGGAAGGCGAATTCATCAGTAATAAGATATCATTGCACATGTCATCTACGATGTCTGATAAAACACAATAAAAGTGATCATTTTCTGAAAGAATAATAAAAGGCATATCAAGTTTCTAAGTAAATTTTGTGCCCTGTCATAAGAACTAAACCCACAGGAGAAACCTATGAATAAGAAAATCATACATCATCTAAATTTTATTGCGATGCGAAAGAGAAACAATCCTTAAGACAAATAATAATGAAAAAAGTATACATGGATGCCCTTAAATGTTTTAAATGTTTACCTCATTGCACTGCACCTCCACAGCACGCAAACATAATTGATGCTTATCTCTTGTGTCCTTCCTAATCTTAACATCATACTTTCCATATGTCCCTTGACCATTTTGCAATGGAAGATATTCATCACACTGCAATTATTTCAAATATAATTTCAGAGGAAATACTGCTGCTTCAAAGTTAATCTATAGCACAGAGAAAGCCAATTGATAAAGTTGGAAGAACGTCATCATTTCCTACTGTTTCCAAAATGCAATCACTAAGCAAAAGCTACTATGATCGATGCCGCAAAATATGACATCCATCATGCATAATAAAAATATAAATGAAGAGGACTGCAGGAGCTTCAAAAATCCCCTAAAGATGCTTCAGTCAAAAGGGTCTGTTGGCTATTTACAAGCCAACTGGTTTTCCGTTTTTAGTTGCAACTTGCAAGGATTATGCTCACATTTTCTAGTGCATTCATGAATATTTGGATCCTCCCATATTTGAACCCTACATTCTTAAAAAAAATAGCGTTTTAAGCATAGCATCTATTGGTTTCTCCTGTAAGAACTGTAAATTTGCATTATGTGTTTCATCACATATTTTCCAGCTTCCGCATCTTGTGGGGATTTTTCATGCTTAAGTTCTCATATGGCACAATGGTATAGTTTGCTAATGATGTAATGTTGTTCCTTGTAATGCTTCGGTTTGACTTATTATATTGTCATGCCTCCCTGGTTCATATAAGTAAGCAAGATTGCACATGCAATTATACCAGCATGACTGGGTTTCATTTGCACATTAGATCAATTCAAAGATGTTAAACAGATTGTTTAATGTAAGCAATCACCTTAACACTGTCGAACTGTGTGAGCATAACAATCACAGGACACTGATTTTCACAAACCATTTCCCAAAAATCCTCAAATGTCCTGACTAGTGGTCCTTGGGTGGAAATAAATCTTGCAACATTGTTGTCCTCAGTAGCCTGCAAGTTTTACACCCCGTCTTAAGCTCCTACCAATTATCTCAAACAACAATTAGAAAGCCAAAAGGAACATGCATATGATACAAACTTGACCTTTACAAAGCTTGCATTGATGTAATCATTGCCTGAAATTTGACTGGTTGCTGATGATTTTAGCCGTACCCTGGTATCATCAACTAGAGACAAGGAGTCAAATCTCAAATGCTGTCAAATCCATAATGCTACTAGGAGGTCTTACTTGGTTTGCACCCCCAATAATCACCACAAATCCATGTAAAAATACAGGAGGCAAATCTCACATGGTAAGACATCAATATAGCGGTTTTTCTCCCTATTGGCAGCATCACGAGCTACACTGGACATTTTCATCATCTCCGGATGCATTGTTCTCATGCCCTGAAACGTCGCCAGCAGATATGAAAAAGATATACTATGAATGTGTTATTTTCATGGTAGCTACAGTACTTGAATATCATGTACTGCCTGCAAAAAATCGAACCATGAATGCAAGAATACAAGATGTAAACATTTGATTAGATATCTGCTTGAAAACAAGCCAAACACCAATTAGATAGAAATGATCTGCCATGCAAGAAAAATGTATATATAAAGCCAAGTAACATGCTACAACTATATTGGAGAAATAGGGCATTGGTAGAATAATAAAAATTGTCTAAACAGATCTACTTCCATCATTCCATGTAGTGAGCCAGTAATATGAACAGAGTAAGATTAAGTATAAAATCTAGAGATGGGAATAGAACCCTAGGGAATTTAACTTCTACAAATCAAACTCAATCCTGATAGGAGTAAGGATCTACAGCTTCTCAAGTTAATCCATCCTTATCCCACTCAAAATCTTGTATCACGGTGATGTTAACTAAGTAAATTCTGACAGGGCAACTGGTACTGATGCATCAACATAAACATTTTTCTTGCATGGCCACAAATGCCACAAAGTGGGAAACCACATTTCAACATATATGGCATAAGATCCACAATGGTTCACGTAAAAGAAATCTGGGATCAGCACTTCATAGGGAAACTAATACATAAACCATGTAAGGAAAGGCACATTCAGAGCCCAAGATATTTTCAGTTGTGCATCCATTGCTTTGGTTACAATTCTAGAATTTTGTAAGACATATACCTCTGCTACTGGAAAAGGAATAATTATTGGGTTATTTAACTGCATAATTGCACTAACTGGCACGAAAAGGCCATGTCAATTTATGAAAAAGACCAAAATCCCGGCATAACAAGGGCGATCACTACCCAAAGCAGTAGATGCTAAATTGCCGTATTTTACCGACAAAGAGTGCGCAATATTTGGCAGACATTTCAGAATCATTACGCAGACGGATTGGTAACTGGGGAAAAAAACACAATCAAACCTGAAGCCGTTGGAACTCGTCGGACAAGACATCCAGCTGCTTGCTCCTCCGCTCGAAATGCGCGAGCGCATCCTTGCATAGCTTGATCTGCTCGGGCGTCAGCGCCAACGGCGGAGGGTCGGCCTCGATGTCGAAGGGGTCGAACGCGACCACGGGGACCGGACCCCCGGAGTACTGAGCATCAGCATGCGTATGGCGGGAGCCGGATCCGGCGAGGCGGGCGACGGCCCTCGCCTTCTCGCGGAGGCCGCCGCCGCCGCGGGAGCTCGTCGCGTTCCCCGTGACTGCGAAGGCGGGCTCACGGCAGCGCTTGGAGAGGGACGCGGTGGCGGGGGCGGGGGTGCTGGTCGGGCTCGTTGCCGTGGTGAGGTTGACGAGGAAAGGAAAATCGTGTGGTCGTTCAGCAGAGTTGTTTCTTTGCACAAAAATGAAATTTATATTTATTTCCTCGAATTTTTTTTTTGAAAGACCCAGCATATTGCTGGCGTTTCATTGATAAGCAGGAAACAATGGGAAAATACAAAGGGTGGGATGAGGGTCCTAGGACCAATCAGTTCAAGAACCGATGAAAACGAAAAGAAGAAGAACAAAAAACTTCTCTATATGGACTTCTCATGGTGGATCCCAAAAGGGTCTCTCTAGGTGAGTTGCTCCCGCTTGTCGCCAAAGTTCAATGGATTGCTCGATAGCCTGAATGATGCCTTGAACTGATGGTATTTTCCCCCTGAACACGCACCGGTTCCGCTCTTGCCAAAGCTCCCAGCAAGTTAGGAGCATAACGGCATTGCTGGCCCTCTTTTCTGTCGGTTGGGTGTTTGCCGCTATTTGCTGAAAACAGCGGCAATGCTATCTTCATGGAACTGTTGCACTGGTTGAAACTGTTGGCATCCTCGTCTTGCAGCCACCTTCTCCCAAACTTCACGGGCCAGCGGGCATGTCCAGACTAGGTGGAGTGCTGTCTCCAGGTTGCGGACGCAGAGCGGGCAAAAATAGGTGTTCGGCCAGCCGCGCCGTTGTAGTCTATCGCACGTCCATAGAAGGTTCTGCAGGAGGAGCCAGCTAAAAATCTTTATGCATCCTGGCACCTTTGCTTCCCAGATCAGCTTCTGCCAGTCAACTTGAACACGTCCCTGGAATTGCACGGCATAGGCCGTGCTTGCGGAGTATAGGCCGCTCGCTTCGAGAGTCCATCTAATCATGTCCCTGCTTCCGTCAGTTAGCACAATCAAGGAGATGGTGCGGTGTAGCCTGATGAATTCCGGCAGCAGTGGCTATAGGTTCCCGTGTCGCAGGTCTTTTATCCATGTTTCTCCTGAGAGCGCCTCGTGCACCGTCCTGTTTTTCCGCCTAGAGTGCGAGTAGAGGAGGGGGTAAGAGGCGGCTAGGTTTTGCGTCCCGATCCAAGAGGAGTGCCAGAAGAGAGCCGTTGCGCCGTCACCGATGGTGACCGTTGTCACAGCCCTGAAAAGGCTTTTATCAATGTTGCTGCACGGTGGCTCTGTACCGACCCATGGTCGCTCCGGGTCGGTCCATAGCCACCGCAGTCTGAGGGCTCGGCTGAACCGCTCAAGGTCGAGGATGCCTAGTCCTCCGAGCGATGTGGGAGCGCATACTACTGTCCAATTAATCTTGCAGCTTCCACCTGTGATCTCCTCATCTTGCTTCCACAAAAATCTGCGCCTGCACTTGTCAATCTCCTTTAGAAACTTCTTCGGCACTCGAAGGACAGTCAAAGCAAACGTAGGCATGGCGCTGAGGACACATCGAACGAGCACACGGCGGCTAGCCAAAGGTAGCAGCTTCCCTTTCCATCCCGCTAGTCGGGCTTTGATCCTATCTATGATGAACTGCAAATTCGCGATGCGCAGCCTGGCTAGGGTCAGTGGCAGACCCAGGTAGGTGGTTGGGAAGTTCCCCACTGATCCTCCAAAATTTTGCAATATATGTCCCAGGTCTATATTTTGGCATCTAATGGGTAGGGCCATCGACTTTGAGGGGTTGATGTGCAGCCCCGAGGCTGCACCAAAATTACGAAGAATCTCCATGAGTTCGAATGGAGCGGCTATTCGACTGTTTTATATGGATTTCCTTTTGCGAG
This sequence comes from Triticum aestivum, assembly GCF_018294505.1. Lineage (NCBI taxonomy): Eukaryota > Viridiplantae > Streptophyta > Magnoliopsida > Poales > Poaceae > Triticum > Triticum aestivum. Next base: position 241,207,280 of record NC_057798.1, read on the forward strand.
GAACACAGGCTAGGCTGTTGATCAGCAAGGTAAGATCTCCTGCAGACATTTTTTAGTCACTGGATGCAAACGCGCTTAGCATATGAATATGTTGGACCGTTTAGCTGAATTATATGTTGATTAATGAAATAATTAAAATTAATACTCCTCATCAAATATTCATTTTTACAGATAGCTAACTCTTTTAGTTTTGAGCTCGGCCATGACCAAACGAGAGTTGGTCAGAGGTTAACAACCTCGCGAGAGTCGGTTTTCATCACCACATTATAAGTCTCACCAAAGATAAGGCCTTCACGATTAATGGATCGGTGACTCGCGGAAAGGGCGTACCATATGGCCATGAAGGAGCGTGGGATCTCGCTATATACCCCTAGCACCTGCTTGCCTTCATCGGTATTGACTGATGCATTAATGTTGATCTTAATATGCCGAGATCTAGGGTTGCCAGCCATGACTTGGCAAGACAACTAGCTCTCATCGAGGTATATCAAGGAGTGTCATGGCTTCTCTTCTCATCCTCACAGTTTGCCAGGTCAATAAGCTCTTGACCATATGCCCAACACGTGTGTGAATGCCAGATGGATCACATGATGGTGATAATGATGGCATGTTCCTTTTCATAAAACAATTGGCCACATAAAATATCCTTGGTCCAAATGTTTGGATGATGACGCGACAATCTTACATCAAACAAAAGGTGTGCTTCTCCCAAAAACGTCAGGCATGTGAACAATGGATCAGAGCTTGCGCCAAATCTTCGTCCATTGCATGACAAACTTTGCATACGCTCACTTCGTTGGTACGTCAATGCTTTAGAGTACGTTCATCTGGAACAATTCCACGTATAACTCGCCACCGGATGACCCTAAATTTTGGGACCATATTTAGAGACCAAATAGCCTTCCACGTTTGGTGTTCATCAACTGAGACTCATGTAGCCTAACCTTCATCTAGAGCTAATTGCTCTTTCTGATTTATTGTGGATTTGCGGGATAACATTAACCATATGTGCTTCAATTTCAATCAGGTGCCACAACCAAATGAGAGTTGGCTAGAGGTTAACAACCTCGAAGTAGTGTGTTTCCAACATGGCATGATAAGCCCCACATATTGGTAAATATAACACCATCACACAAAGATAAGGCCTCAACGACCATTAGATTGGTGACTCCGAGATAGGGCTTGCACCATGTGCCCATGAAAGCAACATGGGATCTCGCTATATACCTCTAGCACATCCCTTGCCATCATCAATATTAATTGATGCATCAATGATGATCTTAATGTGCTCGAGATCTCGGGTCGTTATCCATGACCTGGTAAGACAACTAGCTACCATCGAGGTATATCAAGGAGCGTCGGGGCTTCTCTGGTCATCCTCATAGAGTTTGACGAGCCAATACACTCTTGATCATGTGTCCAACATGTGCATGAATGCTAAATGATGACTGATGGTGATAATGTTGGCCCGTTCCTCTCCGAAAAACAATTGGCCACATAAAATATCCCTGGTCCAAGTGTTTGGATCATGACGCGACAATCTTATATAAAATAGAAGGTGCATTTCTTCCCAAAAACACTAGGCATGTGAACAATGGACCAGAGCATGCTCCAAATCTTTGTCCATTGCATGACATACTTTGCATATGCTCACTTCTTTGATATGCCAATGCTTCAGAGTATGTTCATCTGGAACGATTCCACATCCAATTCACCACCAAATAACCTCGACTTTTGGGACCATATTTAGAGACTAAATGGCCTTCCACATCTGTTGTTCATCAACCGATGCTCGTGCAACCCGACTTCATTTAGAGATAATCGCTCTTTCTGATTTAATATGGATTTGAGGGATAATATTAGTCATACATACAAAGTGCTTACAAGCATAATATATGGGAGCACGTGTCCTGTCTCAATTGATTCCCCCCATGAATTTTACTGCGTGAGATGCTACTTGTGAAATGCGTTGGGATTTCCCCGAAGAGGAAGGGTGAAGTAATATAGTAGCAGAAAGTACTTCCATCAGTAAAGAACCGGGGTTTATCAAACCAATAGGAGATTTACCTAAACCATCTTTAGTAGTACCTACACACACAAGAGCAAATACTTGCACCCAACACGTGCAAGAGGGGTGTCAATACCCTTGTACTCGTTAATTACAAGGATTAAATCTGATAGTAGGACATATATAAATTGCAAAGTAAATAAATTACAGTAAGGTATTTAAGGTTTTGGCAATATGATTTATATGGACCCGGGGGCCATAACTTTCACTAGAGGCATCTCTCTCAAGAACATAGCGATACGGTGGGTGAACAAATTACTATTGGGCAATTGATAGAATAGCGTATAGTTATGATGTTATTCATAGCATGATCTGTACATAGGCATTACATCCGTGAAAAGTAGAGCGACATCCATCTGCATCTACTACCATTACTCCACTTCGAGAGCGCTTCTATGCTTGCCTCTCCAGGTATTAAGTTCATGACAAATGGAGTAATGCATTAAGTATGGTAACATAATGTAGACAAAATAAGATCAACTAATATGATCGAACCCCATCGTTTTAGCCTTAGTAGAAACAATACAAATGCGTGCCTCTCTACTCCTCCTGTCATAGAGTGAGGACACCACAAGATTGAACCTACTACCATGCACCACTTCCACCGACGATCTAATCATCAACTTGGCAAAAGATAACTCATAAATCGGAAAGCATTACATGGCTATAACAATCGCACATAATAAAGTTTAGAATATAAATAAATTACTTTCAGTGAATAATCTGACCATAAACCCACAATTCATCGGATCCCAACAAACACACCACATAAAAGGATTAGATCATATCAATCTCTGAAGAGAACATTATGTAGAAGATCAAAGGGGAGAGAGAGAGAGAGAGAGATCTAGCTATTGCTATGGACCCATAGGTCTGGTGAGGAACTACTCACACATCATCGTAGGTGCAACAAGATTGATGTAGAGGCCCTCCGTGATTGATTCCCCCTCCGGCAGAGTACCGGTGGAGGCCTCTAGATGGGATCACGGAAGAACAGAGGCTTTCTGTGGCGGAATAATTGTTTCGAGTCTCGCTCTAGTGGTTTCTGGATTTTAGGGAATTTATGGGTCTGGAGTTAGGTCAAATGGAGTTGCGCGTAGTGTGACCTTGTGCCTCTCTCATGTGGCATCTGGTCTCCTCTTGAAGCTTCTAGGGTCCCTTCTGGTCCAGAAAAAATCACCATAAAGTTTCATCGTGTTTGGACTTCGTTCGGTACTATTTTTCTGCGAAACAATAAAATAGGCAAAGATAGGAACTGGCACTGGGAACTAGGTTAATAGTTTAGTTCCCAAAAATGATATAAAAATGCATATAAAGCATACAAGATTGATAATATAATAGCATGGACAATAAAAAGTTATCGATACATTGGAGACGTATCAGCATTCCCATGCTTAATTCTTGCTTGTCCTCGAGTAGGGAAATGATAAAAACAGAATTTTTTATGTTGAATGCTACCGAGCATGTCTTATCATGCAATCCTTTCATGGCGTGAATATTGAGAAACGATGAAGTAATTGATATCAACATAATAATATCCATGAATACTATAAAATATCATTACTCTTCAAAATATATGGTGCTTAACAAATGTTATCCCTACTCATCTTACATTCTTAAGAAGTTGTATCCCCACTACTACCAATTCTCTCAACATGCACATTGTCCACATCATCATGCTTGCCACATCACCCGTCAATTGTGAACACCAAGCAATCATCAGCCGTTAATCTCTCTCTCTCTCTCTCTCTCTCTCTAAGGAAAACGAAAATTCCCCTGCATACATTTGCACACAGTGGTGGAAATCATCTTTTTTAGGGAAAGGAAAACACCCCCGTACCACGCCATTAACTAGCCACACAACTGCATGGCGGTACAAATCATCGCCTCATTGCCCTACCATCCGTCCATCCCATATCTGACCCCTTCCCTTCTCAAAACCGTCAAACCCTACCTTGTCGTCGCCTTCAATCTCCCCACCTCACCGTCACAGGCAAGAAGCGGAAGCTCAAACCGTAATCCGACTTGGCAGCAAAGTCCTCCGCCGCTAAGATTGTTGAGCCAACAACCCCTTACCCTATCTCACGGCGATCCCCAACCAATATCCATTTCAGTCCAGCTCCTCCAGCACGACCGGTGATCAGCGATCCCCACACCCAATCTTGGTGTGAAGCCTGCTCTTCGCGCACGGCTCTTAGTCTTTGTTGCCTTCGACGCGTGATGCCTTCCTACGGTTGGGCTGTGAGCTGGTCCATGGTCCCATTGTCAAACACCTAGGTCGTCGAGGAGCCGCTCCTCCCATGCGGTAAGACGCGGGTCAGACGTGGTTTCATTGCAGTCCACCGCAGGTCGTCGAGGAGCAGGCAGCATGTTCCTCTGCTCAGCTGCCATCCCACTGTTAGGTAAAAAATAATACATTTTCACTTTAACATTCATGTGTTAGTGGAGGGATTGGCAACATATCATGTATTTAGATGCACGAATCTGAATGATAGTGTAATTCCTGATATTCTGTCCCCTTATGCGACAACAAGATCAATCTGTATGTAGTATAGTTGTACTACCAAAACTAAACTTTCCATGCACTTCTCTTTGTCAGACGCATAGAGATTGAAACAGAGCAATTTGGAAGAGGTTTATTAGTAAGGGAATTCATTTGTAAATTCACATCCAAGATTTAATAACCGATGGTGTCGTGGAATTTTCACGGCAGATGTCCTAGTGAAAGGACTTAGTCGTGGAGCCATCACAACTAGGAAGCTTAAAGGGGTTAATCGGAACAAAGGACACGAGGTTTATACTGGTTCGGCCCCTTACGGTGAAGGTAAAAGCCTACGATCCAGTTTTGAGTGGGATTACTTATGTGTCGATAACCAGGGAGCGAATCACTTGTCCTAGCTCACGAGTTGATGTTACTTGCCCTGAACCGCCGCCGGGTCGTCCCTTTATATACAGAGGTCAACGCCCAGCGGCTCTACAGAGTCCCGGCCGGCTCATAACAGGCTCGGTCTCTTAACTATTCTTGCCTTACAATACAAGTCACGCATACATGGCGGTTTATTACTACGGGCCTTAAGTCGCCTCTGGGCTTTGGGCCCTTAACTGAACCGCCATCTCTATCCTGGGTCTTGGGCTTCAACAATATTTGTAAGTATAACCCGCCCCCTTCTGGGCGGGTCATACCAATAGTTATATCCCCAACATTAGGCCCCAGATTGATTTGAACTGGTTCATGTCAATCTTCAACACTTAAGATAAATCTTTTGCACTTATAATTTTTTTTGTAACCCGCCATGACATCATCATCTGGATTTGTGGTAACCCGCCATGACGTCACCTGCCATAAAAGCACATTTTCTTCAATGTATCCCAACGGATCTTTGTCTTGATGACCATCCCAAAAATCAAGGCGCCCCCGTAGTTGGATAACTTATATTTTCGGCCTCCTCGTTTTTCGCGCTCTTTTATTGGCCCTTATAAATATAACCGACTAGGTCTTCCTCATTCTTCCCGTTCCGCATCTTCTTCCTCTCGCCCCCATCTGTCACTGGAGCTCCGCCGCCGCCCCAGCGCATCTCATCTCCGTCGAGCTTGGCCGCTGCATCAACCTAAACTTGACCAGAGAACGACAGCGCCCCTCCGCCACAGATCTTCCGCAGTAAGTTTTCCCCTTTCCGCGCCATAGATCCGTACTAGGGCTAGTATGTTCTTCTGTACAGTTCCTCGTTCATCCTAGTTCTTCGCATTTGCTTCTGCCGTAGCTTGTTTGATCCAACGATAGCGTAGATCTCGCGTGGTAGTTGCTCCGCATCCATTTTTAGTACTAGCAGATCTTCTTTCTTTGTAAGAATCCTCAGTAGAACACATGAACTTCTCTGCACCATATTTTTAGGTCTAGAATTTTTCCTTTTCTGAACATCTGTTTGATCCAAAATAATAGCTTCAGTTTGTGAAACCTGTTTATGCAACACTTAGGCGAAATCGGCACCTGTTAGATTCGTCTAGCCATGGTGACTCTAATTACCGACTTCGAAAAGACCATGCTCAATTGATAATTCTGATCACCCACAGCGGTTTTAAATAATCCTAACGGCTTATAGAACCTATGGTGGCTTAAATAACCATGACATAATCATCCTTATACCATTAGACCCCTTTGTAAGCCGCCATCTTGAATATGCACAGTAATATTTTTTCCTTCCCGGCTTAAATTTGAACCGGCACTTTTACTTTGTCTTAGGCTTTCAATCAGAATGGCACCAAAGGCACCTACTTCCTGCAACTGGGTTAAATCCATTGTCACTGACAATACTTTGGATGACTTTCTGAAGACCGGCTATCTACCGAAATAAGAAGTCATGCCTTATCACGCTCCTAACCCGGAAGAGGAATTTCCTCAACCCAAAGATGGAGAAGTTATTGTTTTCACAGATCATATGAACCGGGGTTTCACTCCACCTGGATCAAAATTCTTCAGAGATGTGTTGCATTTCTTTGATCTTCACCCACAAGACATCGGACCCAATTCCGTGTCCAATATCTGCAACTTCCAAGTATTCAGTGAAGTATACCTTGGAGAAGAACCCAATCTGCTGCTCTTCAAAGAACTGTTTTATTTGAACCGCCAGAATGAGTGTGCTAGCGGCCAGAGCTTACAGCTTGGCGGTGTCTCAATCTAGCGCCATAGGGATGTGATCTTTCCTTACGCCAACCCGCCGAGCCACCCCAAAGATTGGAATATGACATGGTTTTACTGTCAAGATACCTCTCCGGCTGGCGAAAACCCTTTGCCCGGCTTTCGTGCTCTTCGTCTCGGGCCCAACCATCATTTGCCTGACAAGATTACAGCCGCCGAATGCAAATCACTTGCCCCCACTTTGGCCAAGATCAAGGCTCTTCTGGGGAATGGGCTAACAGGCATCGACCTAGTCCGGGTTTGGCTCGCCTGACGGGTCATTCCGTTGAGCCGCCGCCCCGGCTTGATGTGTGATTATACAGGCGCGAAGAATGACCCTCTGCGTCACAACCCTGATGACTTGCCAGAAGACGTCATTGACGATATGACGAAGTCTCTTTTGAACGAGAGCCTGCAGACTGTAGTAGAGTGGGCTTAGCCCCTTTCTGCAAGGCTAACCCGGCGCCAAAGGTAAGCCGCCCATATGAATTAATTACTTTGATTTTTCCATGGCTTCACCCATATTTATACCTTTGCTAACTTCCTACAGGCGGGTGATAAATTCTGGAAGGTCAAGTATGACCATGAGGCTGCCAAGAAAGCCAGAAAGGAGAAGAAAGTCGCCAGGAAAGAGGCTGCCAAGAGGAAAGGCAAAAAGGCCACCACCTCTGACTTGCTTCAGCTAGCAGACTCTTCTGAGTTGGAGGTAGCCCTTGACTCCCTTGGCTCATTTTTTAACCATCTTATTGACACTGATTATCAGCAGGAGGACACAGGAGCAAGCCGTAGCAAGGCTGATGAGGTAACTATCCTTTCCTCTGACTCCGAGCCTTTGCCAAGGGAAAATCCGCAGAGTGACCCAGATAGTAAGGTTTTCCCATCCTTTAGCTCATCACGATCCTCAATTTCTTTTGAAGCGGCAGATTCATGAGAGTCGAAGGCAGACTCGGACCAACAAGGATGTAGAGCTCTCCTATGGCTTACCAAACACCCCAAGGAAGCGCCAGAATGAGGTCACTTCTGTTTTAAATACCTTTTATCCTTTGGCGGGTCTTACTCGTCAACCGCTCAATTCTTCTGAGTCGGATTACCAGGACACTTCCCCTTCCTCCGGCGACTCAATACAGTCCACCCTGCCGGCTTTCAAGACTGCTCCAGGGTATAATGATCTGCTTATCTTGTTTTTACTTTAACCCCTTGTATCTATACTAACCTTTATTTTCACGCAGTGGACAAGCCAAGCCTAGCAAACGGGTTAGGAAAAACAAGCCAGCTGAAGACACGGTCGTGACTGAGCCGGTTGTTGAAACAACTGTGCTAGACTCGTCAACTCATGAACCGCCATCTGAGCCAGCTCAAGACTTACCAACTCCCGCTACTGACCTACCCGCTGAACGAGCCGCCGATGAATCAGAAAATCCAGAAGCCCCTAGCCCGGTCAGGACTGATGACCCTCAAAATACTGACGTTGAGATCACCAGAACCGGCTTTGTTGAGCCGGGAAGGCCGACTGTATTGGCCAAGTGCCCTGCCAAGGAAGAACTTCTGGACCACCACTGGGTCAAGCTTGATGTTGCAAATTATGCTCACATGAGTATCGGGGACATCTTTTCTGGCTACATGAGCCAAGTGCACAGCAGGCGGAACCTTGAAGTTGACATGGTGAAGCAAATGCACCAAAAATTCGAGGTACAATCCTTTCTCTATATTCATTTATCTTTACTTTGCCAGCCCCCAAGTCTATTGCTTATGATTAATATGTTGTAGACTTAGAAACAAATTTAGCGACATTAGTAGCATAGATGAACAAAACATGAAAGAAATCCGGCTTACTCTGTAGTCCCCAAGGGGCGGCTTAGCCAACATGGTTGTGCCGGTTCTTAAAATATAGATGAAAAACACTTACATAGCTTTGAACAGCAATATGCATTAGCCCCCAAGTGCCAAGTACTATTGCTTGCAAAATGCTTGTGACTTACTATTATGAACTGCCATGTTATGAACCGCCATGTTACGAACCGCCACTAAAAATAAAATTTCTTCGGTAAACATTAGCTCCTAAGTGCCAAGCGTTGTTGCTTGCAAAAGGCTTGGGACTTTAACATTGTACTAAAATTGGCTTGATTTTGACCCGTATAGGCCTCCACAAGTCAACTCGAATCAGAGGTGACTGATCTGAAGAGCCGCCTAGAGTCCCAAGAAACGGAACTCCAAAAGGCCGACACCAAATTCAAATTCAGCATTTCTGAGCAAGAAAAAATGAAGAAAGAATTTGAAACTGAAAAGAAAGGCTGGGCTGATAAGAAAATTGCGTTGATCAGCCGAGCTGAGAAGGCAGAGGCGGCTCTGGAAGAAGCATCCGGTGAACTATCCGGTTTAAAGCGCCATGTCTCTCAGATGGTCTCGGCGATCTTTGGTAAGTCACCCTGTAAGCATTTAAACATTTGATCCTTTCAGTTGATCATATAATTTGGAATTGACTCACCTGATCATGTTTATGTAGGCCCCAGAAGCTCCAATTTGAACCAAGACATGCTGATCAAACTGAAGGTAGTGCACACACTGGTGGAGCAATTATACACCGGGTCTCAACGCGCATTAGCCATGGTGGCTTTATCAAATGAAGTGCCTACCCTCCTGGTAGAGGTCTTGAAGAAGCTGTCTGTGCTACCCCAATGGTTCAATGAACCGAGACAGTCAGCTGCAAGAGCCGGAGCAGTAAATGCTTTAAGCCGGGCCAAGGCTTGGTTACCAGAATTAGACCCGGCCGACATTGCCACCGACTATCCAAGCTTGAAGGAAGATGGCACCACTACAAAAAAATGACACATCCATGACATTGTGGGCCGAACGAAAAAAATTTCTGTCATACATATGACACTTCTATGACGATAATTGTGACAAAACCCGGTATCATCATAGATGTGGTGGGCTCCTACTTCTATGAAAAAAAATCATGACAGAAAATGGGCTTTTCATCTTGGGCGGGCTGGAGACGTAGCTGCATGACATTCTTTGGGCCGTCCATGATGGAAAAAAACGTGGTAGAAGCGAGGGGGAGGAAAATTTCAGGGAGTTGCCGGTTATGGTGGGAGGTCGGGAGCGAGCGATGCGCGTTTCTCTCGTACACGTGCGAGGCGTTGGCTCTAACTGAACCCGAGCGAGGCATTGGGCTCTAACTGAACCCGAGCGATTGCACTGCAGGCTACGCGTTACTGAACCCGAGCGATCGATCGATGGCTGTTAACTGAACCCGATGGAGCGATTCCTTCGCTACTGCTGCTAACTGAAGCCGATCGATTGGATGGATAGTGAGCGTTGTGGGGGGGGGGTTGGATGAACAGTGAGCGGTGGTGTTGCCTCTGGATGAACAGGACCCCGTGGTGTGGAAGGCTGGATGAACAGTAGATGATGGAGGGGTGGCCGTGGAGGGGTGGTTGAACAGGACCCCGTGGTGTGGAGGGATGGATGAACAGTAGACGGTGGAGGGGTGCCCGTGGAGGGGTGGTTGAACAGTAGCCGGTGGAGTAGCGCACAGTGGAGGCTGGATGAACAGGAGCCCGTGGAGGCTGGAGGAGGTCGACGGTAGCCCGTGGAGGCTAGAGGAGGTCGACGGTGAAGATGAAAAATATCCCGTGGAGTCCCGTTTTGCGGTACGCCACACCCCTCCCGATGAACAGGACCCCCGTTTCGACCGTAGCGCTCCAACACAAGTCCATTTCATCCGTTTTGCGATATGCCACACCCCTCCCGATTAACATGACCCCCGTTTCGACCGTAGGAGGTCTGTTTCCTCCATTTTGCAGTACGCCACACCCCTCCCGATCAACAGGACCCCCATTTCGACCGTAGGAGGTCCATTGCCTCCGTTATGCGGTACGCCACACCCCTCCCGATCAACAGGACCCCGTTCCGAACATAGGAGGTCTATTTCCTCCGTTGTGCGGTACGCCAGGCCTCGTTTCCATCGCCTGTTCCGTCCAAGCCGGTTGGCTCCCACGCGTTCCGTTGCCTCCCGATGAACACGACGCATTCCGTTGCCTCCCCATGAACACGACGCATTCCGTTGCCTCCCCATGAATACGACGACGACATTGTTTCTCTATTGTGACCCAACCATGTACACAAGCCCTGGCCGTACGTATGTGCGAGTAGGCGTTCGAGACCCTGCCCGTATGTATGTACGTGGCCGTATTTTCTTTCTTGCACCCTCGCTGTTGTACATATGTATACATGCTACGTGCGCGCCTCTACTACGACATGTGCGCGCCTCTACAATGACCAGTATGTACGTACACGTTCGCGACCATAATGACAACACTATGTACGCTTCGACCAGGTGGGTCCCGACTGTCAGGTACTTCCTTGCCTGCGAAGATGTAGCTGGTGGGTCCCAGCAGTCAGGGGGCGAATCGTTTTTTTTTTGCCCGGACGCACTTCCTTGCATGCGAAGATGTAGCCGGTGGGTCCCAGCAGTCAGGGGGCGAATCATTTTTTTTGCCCGGACGCACTTCCTTGCGTGCAAAGGTGTCGCTGGTGGGTCCCAGCGGTCAGGGGGGCGAATCGTTTTTTGTTTGTCCGGACGCACTTCCTTGCGTGCGAAGATGTAGCTGGTGGGTCTAAGCAGTCAGGGGAAACGTTTTTTTGCGAAATACAGTGGCCCATCCGGTGGGTCCCAGCTGTCAGGTGGAGGAATCATTATTTTCCGCGTAATAAGGAGGCACTTCCTTGCTGCGGCCGTGGACCCAGCTGTCAGCCTCTCCACGTACAGTCCACGTCCGATGGAAGTCATTCCTTGACCACGTTGACCACACCACGCCGAGAGCACCAGGGCGGTGGACGACGGCGAGGCCTAGGAAGGGGACGACGGGGAGCCGGGGAAGACGCGGCAGTGGAAGCCCGCGCGGAGAGGAGTACGAGGGTTCACTGGTTCGGCTGCAGTGTGAGGCTGCCGTCGCCGCAGGGCCTGGCCAGCGGTGGGAATAGTAGGCGGCGGTGAGGCCTCTGCGGCAACACAGCCGGCCACGGGAGGCAGGAGCATGCGGCACGATCGGCGCTGCTTTGGGCGGCTGGAGCAAGAAGACCAGAGGTTGAAGAAGCACTACGGCCGTTGGATAGACATCGTACGGTCAATGGAGCTAGAATCGTTCATATTGACTAAAGTTGACAAAGGCCCCGTCCCAGTCAACTTAGTAGGCCCACAAGTCAGCCTCCCACCATGGTGGGTCCCAGCTAGCAAGGGGAGTATTCATTTTTTTGTGCGTAATAAGGAGGCACTTCCGGTGGGTCCGAGCTGACTGCGCGGTGAACGTTTTTTTCGCGAAATACGCTGGCCCGTCTGGTGGGTCCCAGCAGTCAGGGGGAAACATTTTTTTTCGTGAAATAAGGTGGCCCGTTCGGTGGGTCCCTGCTGTCAGGTGGAGGAATAATTATTTTGCGCGTAATAAGGAGGCACTTCCTTGCTGCCGCCTGGACCCAGCTGTCAGCCTCTCCACGTACAGTACTCTTCTGATGGAAGTTGGTCGTTGACCATGTTGACCACGCCGTGCCAAGAGCACCAGGGCGGTGGTCTGGATGACGGCGAGGCCTAGGAAGGGGACGACGCGGAGCCGAGAAGATGCAGCAGTGGTAGCCCGCGCGGAGAGGAGTACGAGGGTTCACTGGTTCGGCTGCAGCGTGAGGCTGCCGTCGCCGCAGAATAACAGGGGATGTGGGTGAGTAGAGGGATACCCTGGGCCAGGGTGGGAGTAGTAGGGGGCGGTGAGGCCTCCGCGGCATCACAACCGGCCACGAGAGGCAGGAGCACGCGGCACGACCGGCGCTGCTTTGGGCGGCTGGAGCAAGAAGACCAGAGGTTGAAGAAGCACTATGGCCGTAGGATGGACATCGTATGGTCACTGGAGCTAGAATCGTTCATATTGACTAAGTTGACAAAGCCCTCCGTCCCCGTCCACTTAGTTGGCCCACAAGTCATCCTCCCACTATGGTGGGTCCCATCTAGCAGGGTGGGTATTCAGTTTTTTGTGCGTAATAAGGAGGCACTTCCTTGCGTGCGAAGATATAGCTGGTGGGTCCGACATGTCAGCGGGGGGAATGTTTTTTCGTGAAATACAGAGGCCCTTTCGGTGGGTCCCAGCTGTCAGGTGGAGGAATCATTATTTTGCGCATACAGTCCACGGCCGATGGATGTCGTTTGTTGACCACGTTGACCAGGCCGCGCCGAGAGCACCATGGCGGTGGACGACGGCGAGGCCTAGGAAGGGAATGACACGAAGCCGGGGAAGACTCGGCAATGGTTGCCCACGTGGTGGGGAGTATGAGGGTTTACTGGTCCGACTGCCGTTGCCAGAAAATAATAGGAGGTGTGGGTGAGTAGAGGAATGGCCTGGCCAGCAATGAAGTAGGGTGGGGCGGTGCGGCCGCACAGCCGGCCACGGGAGTCGGGAGCAGGCAGTCCCACCGGAGCTGGTTTGGGCGGCTGGAGCAAGAAGATCAGATATTGAAGAAGCAGCACGGCCGTTGGATTAACATCCAACGGTCACTGCTGCTAGAATCGTTTGTGGACTAAGTTGACAAAGCCAAAGTACACGTCAACCTAGTAGACCCACAAGTCAGCCTCCAAATCTGTCCCAAACAGCATACAGCCCGAAATTTCTAGCCAGATTCAAATTTTAAATCTAAATATACCTTAATTTGAATTCAATGAAATTTTACCCGCACAAAAACAATGAAATTTAAAATATCAAAATCCGAAAGAAAACATTATTTGGGAACTAATTGCGTGTTTGTTGTATTTTTTTCATTTTACAGCCCATTTATTATTACTTATAGCCCATTTCTTATTACTTATAACCCATTTCTTATTACTTATAGCCCATTTTCTGGGAAAAATTCATCCCTCCTCGTCTTGAAAAATTTCCGGCCCAGCAGGGCGTAGAAAAGCAAGTAGGCCTATGTTGGTTATTCTACAAAAAACAAAATAGCTGGCTAGCCATTTTTCAGAAAGGAAAAAAACAAACTGGGCTGGTCATGTGCTAAACATATGAAATAAAAGCCTAGGCTAGATGGGCCACGGGTCCCGCACAACCCAGTTGATACCCTTCTCCGTCCCGAAAAAACAAAATTACTGCGCGCGTTGCTGGGTCCCTACTGTCATCCTCACCATGTACAATCATCTCCTTATTCCTCTCGGTTGTTGACCATGTTTACAACACCGGAGGGCGGCGCCGCAGCGAGCGAACCAAGGCGAATGACGATGGTAAGGCCTCGGACGGGAACGAACAAGAGCCAAGGAAGATCACAACCAACCGTGGGAGGTAGGAGCAGGCGGTCCCGCCGACACTGGTTTGGCTTTGGTGGCTCGAGGAAGAAGAGACTGAAGAAACGCGACAGATGTTGAATGTCAATCGAACGGTCAAGGTTGGCACAATCGTTTTTTGACTAAGCGGACACCAAGTAGCATACTTTTTTATATATAGGAAGAAAACTGCAAGGAAAATGTGTTCGTCTGCCGTCCTCCTCACAGGGAACGTTCGCCACATAAGTGACTAGCACCCTTGGTTTTCAACCGAGAGGTCTTGGGTTCGAGTCCGAGGAGCTCTCAATTTTGTCCTCCTTCCTTCCTCGCAAAAAAAGGGAAAGAAAATCAAAGACTTGGGAAGGCGTATAGAACAAGCTAGTGTACCAGTAAAGAGACGTTGCCGAGTTTTAGAAAAAAGAAAGACGTGCTCCTGTAGCTGGTTCGAATCCAAACCTAGACTATGACTATATATGGTGCTATGCTACTCTGCAAGTAATGAAACTGACATATCCAACGTTCGCTTCTCCTCTTCTCTACTTACTCTGCCTAGCATCAGAAGCTCTGGCCGCAGCAACCATGTCCGCTGGCTGCTCGTCCACCTGCTCTTCAGCAGGCAACAACCAGATATGCGCCAAGTCGCCACCCGTACCATCGCCTGTGGGTCTCATCACACCCCCGCCGGCACGCGCACCGCAGCCGATTGCTCATTGCAACCCGCTGCCGTTGGTGTGGTGCCACTGCTGCAAATCACGCAGAGTCATCCGTCGCGTCTCAACCACAATCCGCAACCCTGGCCGAGTCTTCTACAAATGCCCGAATCATGGGGTAATAATATGTTTAAGTGTTGTTCTGCTGCTTTCAGTTGCTGATTTTTTTAATAGTTTGGTTGATGATTGAGGGAGTCCTGGACTAGGGGGTGTCCGGATAGCCGGACTATCATCATCAGCCGGACTCCAAGACTATGAAGATACAAGATTGAAGACTTCGTCCCGTGTCTGGATGGGACTTTAATTGGCGTGGAAGGCAAGCTTGGCAATACGGATATGTAGATCTCCTACCATTGTAACCGACTCTGTGTAACCCTAGCCCTCTCCGGTGTCTATATAAACCGGAGGGTTTTAGTCCGTAGGACGAACAACCATTACAACAATCATACCATAGGCTAGCTTCTAGGGTTTAGCCTCCTTGATCTCGTGGTAGATCCACTCTTGTACTACCCATATCATCAATATCAATCAAGCAAGAGTAGGGTTTTACCTCCATCGAGAGGGCCCAAACCTGGGTAAAAACATCGTGTCCCTTGTCCCCTGTTACCATCCGCCTAGACGCACAGTTCGGGACCCCCTACCCGAGATCCGCCAGTTTTGACACTGACATTGGTGCTTTCGTTGAGAGTTCCTCTGTGTCGTCACCGATAGGCTCGATGGCTCCTTTGATCATCAACAACAACGACGCGGTCTAGGGTGAGACTTTTCTCCCCGGATAGATCTTCGTATTCGGCGGCTTTGCACTGCGGGCCAATTCGCTTGGCCATCTGGAGCAGATCGAAAGCTACGCCCCTGGCCATCAGGTCAGATTTGGAAGCCTAAACTTCACGGCTGACATCCGCGGAGACTTGATCTTCGACGGATTTGAGCCACAGCCGAGCGCGCCGCACTATCACGATGGGCATGATTTAGCTCTACTGCCGGACAGTGCCCTGGAGGCCGCACATGAGTCCGCTCCGACCCTTAGTTCGGAGCCGACCGTGCAGATCGAGGACGGGTGGCTAGACACCGCCTCGGGGGCTGCAACTTCTACGACGATGGAGCCGAATACTGACCTTGTCCCTTGTAAAGCTCGTGACTCCGAGGTGCCGGACTCCTTGCCGGACTCCGAACCTTCTGCGCCCCTGCCAATCGAACCTGATTGGGCGCCGATCATGGAGTTCACCGCCGCGGACATCTTTCAGCACTCACCCTTTGGCGACATCCTGAATTCGCTAAAGTATCTCTTGCTGTCAGGAGAGCCCTGGCCGAACTGCGGTCAGGACGGTTGGGATGCGGACGACGAAGAAATTCAAAGCCCACCCACCACCCACTTTGTAGCCACTGTCGACGTCTAACCGACATGCTAGACCACGACTCCGAAGACATTGACGGTATGGACGACGATGCCGGAGACGACCAAGAACCAATGCCTACCGGGCACTGGAAAGCCACCTCAACTCATGATATATATATGGTGGACACCCCAAAAGGGAGCGATAACGAGGAACAACGGGACGCGGCGAAGGATAATTCCCCCGAAAAACAACCAAAACGGCGACGCAAGCGCCGCCCCAAGTCCCGCCTCGATAACAACAGCACCCATAATGACCCAGCCGTAGAGCAGGGCAAACCAGTGGACGACGAACATGCAACCAAGCAACCATCCGAACAGGATGAGTCGGACAATCAACCCATCCTCGGCGGAAACAACAGTCCAGACGATCTCATGCCGGACACACCACCGGAGCATAAGAAGTTTGAAGAAGCAGAAACGGAAGCTCAAAACAGCGGAAGACATACTCAGAATGAGGTGGAGCAAAGTACTCAAGACCGCGGACAAATATGGCAATAGCCACCAAGCAAAGAGCTACCCGAAGCGCAAGCTGCTGCCTGAATTCGACGAGGAGGCGGTAGAGCCCCCACAATCAAAAAGCAAAGAGGCTGCCTGGCCGGATAGACGACCAGATGACAGGCCAAGAGCGGCAAGCGGCGCCGCACACAAACCGGCACATGACACACGTAAAGATCCTCGCAAAAAGGATGGCCCGATCAGGTCCATTTATGGGCCAAAGAAGAGGGCCCCAGGAAGCAACACAACACACCGAGTGTTCGAAGATAACGACACACCTAAATACAGGGGCGCCGCACACCCACTGTGTTTCACCGACGAGGTGCTGGATCATGAATTTCCAGCGGGATTCAAGCCCGTAAACATAGAGGCATATGACAGAACAACAGACCCCGGAGTCTGGATTGAGGATTACATCCTACACATACACATGGCTAGAGGAGATGATCTCCACGCCATAAAATATCTACCCCTCAAGCTCAAAGGGCCAGCTCGGCATTGGCTCAAAAGCCTCCCAGAAAATACCATTGGAAGTTGGGAAGAGCTCGAGGACGCGTTTAGAGCAAATTTTCAGGGGACTTATGTCCGCCCTCCGGATGCAGAAGATTTAAGTCACATAACTCAATAGCCCAGAGAGTCAACGCGCAAATTCTGGAACCGGTTCCTCATCAAAAAGAACCAAATAGTCGACTGTCCGGACGCCGAAGCCCTAGCAGCTTTTAAACATAACGTCCGAGACGAATGGCTCGCCAGACACCTCGGTCAAGAAAAGCTAAGAACAATGGCCGCGCTAACGAGCCTCATGACCCGCTTTTGTGCGGGGGAAGATAGCTGGCTGGCAAGATGCAGCACCAGCGACCCGAGTACATCCGAGATCAGAGATGGAAATGGAAAATCACGGCGCGGAAAGGATCAGCGCCGAAACAAAGAAAATGGCCCAAAGAACACAGCGGTCAACGCTGGATTCAAAATCTCGCGGCCGAACAACAAAACACTGCCTCTTAAGGACAACAGTGACGAGCTATCCAACCTCAACAAAATTTTGGATCGGATATGTCAAATCCACAGTACCCCTGGGAAGCCTGCAAACCACACCCACCGAAATTGTTGGGTCTTCAAGCAGTCCGGCCGACTCAACACCGAACACAAGGGGATGGACACGCCAAGCGAGGACGATGATGAACCCCACCAGTAGAGCACCGGAAGACAGAAGACTTCCCCACAAGAAGTCAAAACAGTAAACTCACTCCATGTAACAACACGGAACAATAGTGCGGCACCCGCTAAAATACGCGTCGCACGGTCCACCCCAGCGGAATCCCGAGATTGGATGTCAAAACCAATTACTTTCGACCACCTGGATAATTCCAGAAGCATTCGAAACGCAGGATGGACTGCTCTGATATTGGATCCTATAATCGATGGACTACAATTTACACAAGTCCTAATGGATGGCGACAGCGATTTAAACCTGCTATATCCGGACACAATCCGCAATTTGGGGATAGACCCTAATAAAATTCGCCATATCCACACTTCCTTCAAAGGAGTGACGCCAGGCCCTTACGCCAAGTGCACGGGCTCCTTACTACTAGAAGTTGTGTTCGGATCACCCGACAACTTCCGTCGCGAAAAGCTAATCTTCCATGTCGCCCCATTCAAAAGTAGCCATCAAGCACTATTGGGACGTGAAGCTTTCGCCTGCTTTAACGCAATACCGCACTATGCGTCTCTTACACTTAAAATGCCCGGCCCGCACGGCATCATCTCATTAAAAGGTCGTTCAAGACCCCGGACACGGCTAGGCGAGTCCGGCATGAATAAACTAGGGGCTCCCTAGCCGCATACCCCTTCACAAGGGGCTGTGCATATGAACAGTAAAGAGCCAATAAAAGCTCAACTTTATTCATTCAGTCATACTTTGTTTTCATTACATTTTTTGCACGATTTCTTTTCAAACTAAGTTCCTCTCTTTTACAGATGAACAGCGTGCTACACCCGTCCAGGATACAGCACAACGGAGACACAGGCGCAGACGTGCAGTAGGGACCCGTCGCGAGGATTCTTTTCAGATTAAGACCCTACGTAAACCTTTCTTACTGTCTCTTGTTGATTCACATCCCCCGGTTTTCCACCATAACCGATGAGGAGGTTGGCGTTTTGGCATCGGCCGCGTCAGAAATTTTCGCCCGTACCTGGACACTAGGGGCTTAGGGCATTGTTCTGCCCGTTATCATAAAGACCGAATACCTTAGGGAGTGTTCGGCGTCTCGAGTTAGGCCTTATATGCATCAGCTCCGAATCATGTCTTCGGTCAAATGTTGGGTTTGCCCGGCTCTTGTGTTTTGCTGCCTTACATTCCGTATCACCGGCTAATGCGGCACCAGGAGAACTACTGTGATTGTGCCCCGGTTCGGCCGGGCGAGCACCTCAGTAGAGAAAGCCGAAAACTGACTATCATGATACAGCGAGAGACTGGTCAACCACTCGATCGACTACCGGAATGTCTAGAATTCCTCCACTTTGACGAAGGACCTTTTCCCGGTCAGGCACATACGCGCCCCGAATTCGGAGAGCGCGGTGCCCCTAGGGGCTATATCATAGCCCCACCTCCGAACTCCTATGGCTAAGTGAAAGTGATAAAGCATTATAGTCCGGTTGCCTCGTTTGCTACGCTACCACCTCCTTCACAGGACCAAGACGTTGGATTAAGTGTGAAAATGCGCTATTTTGCAAACACCCCCGCACCATGTGCGTGGGGGCTGAAGCCGAAGACTGCCATCTTTCAGGTTATACACAAGTATACATTAACGGCCGCACAGGAGATATTTCAATACTTGAACGCACAAGTATAAAAAGCACTTATATTATGAATATCGTTTTACAAATCATAAAGATCATTTGAACATGACATTTTTTGAGCACTGCGACTCTATTGCACGAGCACCCCGCAGAACTTCCCCAAAATAGTGCTCGGCGGGTAACCGGCTCTCGTCCGAACCCCGGGTTGCAACATCGGTGGCATCCATCTCCGTCCAGTATGTCTTCACACGGGCGAGGGCCATCCGTGCACCCTCTATGTAGGCCGACCGCTTCATCGCCTTGATATGCGGCACCGCCCCAAGGAATTGCTGCAATAAGCCAAAATAACTCTTCGGCTTGGGCCTATCCGTCCAGATATGAGCCACTACATCCGTCATGGCAAGTCCGGACAATCTATTCAGCTCAGCCCACTCAGCCAACCGATCGGTCAACGGAAGTGAATGCTCCGGACTATGGAATTGAGACCAAAAAAGCTCTTCCGTCTCATGATCCTTTTGACTTCGGAAGTGCACAACAACATCTGCCGCACTCGTCGCTAAATCCATATAAGGATCCTCCGGACCCCACAGCTGGCCAAGTTGAGCATACTTCGGATCTGTGAACTTCCTGCGCAGCAGAAAGGGCTTGCCAGCCGCAATGTCTCCAGCCTGACGCAGCTCCTCCTTTATAGCCCTCATTGCAGAACGGGCATCCTTGGCTTCGACGGTGGCCTTCTTCAGGTCTTCTTGCTCCGCTCGGCGTTCTTTTTCAAGAACCTCATAGCGGTCGGTTACATCTTTCAGCTTCACGGCCATTTCGGCCATCTCCTCCCTGCTTTGGTAGTGAGCAGCCCTTTCGGCTTCTAGCTCTTCGGCCGCCTTGGAGGCAGCCGCATTATTCCTTCTGGCCTGCTCCTTGGCTCGAGTAAGCTCTGCTTGAAGGTCCTCCACAGCAGCGGCACCATCTGCATTAAGCATACATGTTGTAAGGAGTGAGCGTCAGCTCCCTAACTAGGTGACCACGGAGAAACAACCTACCTTGTGACTCGTCAAGTCGTTTATTGACCAGAGCGATGTCCGCATCCGCAACGTCGAGTTGCCGCTTTAGTTCGGCAACTCCATCAATCCGGCTGGCCACCGGACTATCCACCACCTGCATAGGAAAGGCGAAAATTATTACCTGAGATTATGATCCTCGGCACGCTGTCGCTTTCGACAACATACCGAGTCTCAGGGGCTACTATCTATACAGGGCGCACTTTATGTGTAAAACTGTCAAAAGGTATGTCATTTTTACGTACCTCAAACCCCGCCAGCAAACTTCTGACGGCATCATGCAACCCGCCATCGGCGGATGAAATTATTTCAATCACCGTACTCATCAACGTACGGTGATCTTCTAAGATAGACGCCCTCTCAAGCAGACCCTTCAGCTCCCCCGGCCGTACACCAGTTGGTGCCGAACTCTCCGGCCCTGCCGAACTCGGGGATACCCTCCGTGACAACACCTTAGGGTCGTCCGCCCCACCTGACGGTGCGACAGATGGAGGCATCTTGCTCTCCATCATCTCCGGACGAAGGTCCCCCGAAGACGAGCTCAGCTGAGAAGGACGGAGATCCGAACTACAAGGTAAAAACTTCGGTTATCCTCAGAAGCAAAATAGGGATGTCCCTTATTACAAAACTCCCCTTTTTCTACTTACGGCTTGCTGGAGGGCTGATTCCTTAGGGGAGACAGTGCGGCTCGGGCTTCCCCAGGCACAGGACCCTCTGGTGAAGATCTCTTCCCCCGCTTTGAGGCCTTGGCCTCCGGGTCTCCGGAGGCGGTCCTCTTCTCCCCCTGGAAGGAGGGATTCTCGATCCCCCCTTTCTCGAAAGCCTCCTTGGTAGAGACAGTAGTTTCTCTGTTTTCCCCTTTGCCTTCCTCTGAAGGCGCAACCTCCAGCATCCTGACCAGCATGGGATCCGACGCGGTCTCCGGGAGGGAAGCCGGACACCGTATCAGTTTCGCTTGCGCTATCCACTCCTGTTCAAAGGACGATTGGTTAAACGGCAAATTTACGAATACGCAAACAAACGGTGTGTCCGGACACAGAGCTACTTACCTGAGCATCCGGGCGATTGCAGCTTAGGCCGGCATCCTCGCAATTCCGGACACACTTCTTGTGATCCGAAGAACAATTTGTACATCTCCACGGGCGTCACACCCATGAAGTGTTGGAGAGCTCGTGGCCCCTCTGGATTGAATTCCCACAGGCGGAGGGGGCGACGTTTGCAGGGCAGAAGACACCGAATCAGCATAACCTGCATCACTACAACCAGATTGATCTCCCTCTCTTGGAGGTCTCGAATCCGGCCCTGCAATAGGGGTACGTCCTTTGACGGCCCCCAGTTAAGCCCTTGGTTGACCCATGACATCAACCATTGTGGAGGGCCCAAGCGAAAGATGGGCGGTGGCTTCTGCCTGCTGCCCCTGGGAGCGGTAATATAGAACCACTCATGTTGCCACAAGCCGAGCTCCCCCAGGAAAGAGCCCTCGGGCCATGGAGCATCGACCCTCTTGCTTACAACCGCCCCGCCGCACTCTGCTTGATGTCCCTCGATCATCTTTGGCTCCACGTTGAAGGTTTTGAGCCACAAACCGAAGTGAGGGGTAGTGCGGAGGAAGGCTTCGCAGACGACAATGAATGATGAGATGCGGAGGATGGACTCCGGAGCCAAGTCGTGGAATTCCAGCCCAGAGTAAAACATGAGCCCTCTCACAAAGGGATCCATCGGGAAGCCTAAACCCCGATGGAGGTGGGACACAAACACGACGCTCTCGCCGGGCTCGGGAGTAGGAATGATTTGCCCTTTGGCGGGCAACCTATGCGAAATCTCGTAGGTCAGGTACCTGGCTTCTCTCAGCTTTAGCACGTCCTCTTCCGTGACGGAGGAGGGCATCCACCGACCCTGTAGGTCGGAGCCGGACATTATTGAAGGTCCGAGGCGCTCGAATCTGGGGCTCTGGGTGTTGGAACTCGGGGCGAGGGGCAGATTCGATTGAGGATTGAAGAAAAGAAACGAGCCTTGGTCCCATTATAAAGAGGGAGAATACCAAGAGCCGTCCCCGTGACCGTTTGGGACTCACCTTCGATAGAGGAGGCGTGGCAACGGGCACGGTTGGGTTACCCACGTCCGTATTGATGGGAATCCCGGAATAAGGGGAACACGATCTCTGCTTCGACAAGACGTGCCAAGGAAACCGCTTCGCTAAACGCGCTGAGGTGGTATAATAAAAACGATTCAAGTAAAGGCTTGGTAGTGGCGTGACGTCACGCCACAAAATACGTCAGCGGATTGAACTTGTGTACATATTATTCTCTCTACGGTGGTATGTGGAACTTATTTTACAGAGCCGGACACTATCCTGGTGTTCACAATCTTCTATGAATTATTTGGAGGAAGAACCCGCCTTGCAATGCCGAAGACAATATGCGCGCCGGACTCGTCGTCATTGAAGCCTGGTTCAGGGGTACTGAGGGAGTCCTGGACTAGGGGGTGTCCGGATAGCCGGACTATCATCATCGGCCGGACTCCAAGACTATGAAGATACAAGATTGAAGACTTCGTCCCGTGTCCGGGTGGGACTTTCCTTGGCGTGGAAGGCATGCTTGGCAATACGGATATGTAGATCTCCTACCATTGTAACCGACTCTGTGTAACCCTAGCCCTCTCCTGTGTCTATATAAACCGGAGAGTTTTAGTCCGTAGGACGAACAACCATTACAACAATCATACCATAGGCTAGCTTCTAGGGTTTAGCCTCCTTGATCTCGTGGTAGATCCACTCTTGTACTACCCATATCATCAATATCAATCAAGCAGGAGTAGGGTTTTACCTCCATTGAGAGGGCCCGAACCTGGGTAAAAACATCGTGTCCCTTGTCTCCTGTTACCATCAGCCTAGACGCACAGTTCGGGACCCCCTACCCGAGATCCGCCGGTTTTGACACCGACAATGATCTTCCAATTTGATTCGTGCAGAAAAGGGAAGATTCATGTGATTTTGAAAGTGCAACTATCCCTAGGTGGTTTTGGTAATTCATAACAACATATAGCTCATTGAGCTAATGCTATTTCAAGACTATTATTTCAGGAAAGCTCAATGAATGGCATGGCATGGATGATGAAAGTGGATCCGTCAAAATACTAAGGACAAAGGATTGGCTCAAGCTCAAAAGCTCAAGACTCTTCATTTTACATTTTAGTGATCCAAGATCACATTGAGTCTATAGGAAAAGCCAATACTATCAAGGAGGGATGAGGTGTTGCTTAATGAGCCTCTTGCTTCATGTGCTTAGTGATATGCTCCAAAACCCTCAACTACTTTCCCACATCCACAAATGACCTAAACCCAAAGCCAAAATCGGTCACACCAATTCTTCCTATCCGGCGCCACCGATTCCAAAAGTCATAGCCGCTGCCACAAACCCTAAGCAAATCGGTCTTACCGATAGGGATCTCGGTCTCACCGAGATGGGGTTGTAATCTCTCTGTTTCCCTTCGTAACGTTTCGGTCTAACCGAAGTGAGCGATCGGTCCCACCGAGATTGCAATGTAAACTCTCTGTTTCCTTTTTGTAACATTTCGATCTCACCGAAAAGAGCAAATCGGTCCCACCGAGTTTACCTAACCAACTCTCTGGAAAGCTTATTACCAAATCGGTCTCACCGAGTTTGTGTAATCGGTCTTACCGAGATTACGTTATGCCCTAACCCTAACCGAATCGGTCTCACCGAGATGCATGTCAGTCCCACCGAAAATCACTAACGGTCACTAGGTTTACTAAATCGGTCTGACCGAGTTTAACAATTCGGTCCCACCGAGTTTGGTAAATTGTGTGTAACGGTTAGATTTTGTGTGGAGGCTATATATACCCCTCCACCTCCTCTTCATTTGTGGAGAGAGCCATCAGAACGAACCTACACTTCCAACTTACCATTTCTGAGAGAGAACCACCTACTCATGTGTTGAGGCCAAGATATTCCATTCCTACCATATGAATCTTGATCTCTAGCCTTCCCCAAGTTGCTTTCCACTCAAATCCTCTTTCCACCAGATCCAAAACCTATGAGAGAGAGTTGAGTGTTGGGGAGACTATCATTTGAAGCACAAGAGCAAGGAGTTCATCATCAACACACCATTTGTTACTTCTTGGAGAGTGGTGTCTCCTAGATTGGCTAGGTGTCACTTGGGAGCCTCCGACAAGATTGTGGAGTTGAACCAAGGAGTTTGTAAGGGCAAGGAGATCGCCTACTTCGTGAAGATCTACCGCTAGTGAGGCAAGTCCTTCGTGGGCGACGACCATGGTGGGATAGACAAGGTTGCTTCTTCATGGACCCTTCGTGGGTGGAGCCCTCCGTGGACTCGCGCAGCTGTTACCCTTCGTGGGTTGAAGTCTCCATCAACGTGGATGTACGATAGCACCACCTATCGGAACCACGCCAAAAACATCCGTGTCTCCAATTGCGTTTGAATCCTCCAAACCCTTCCCTTTACTTTCTTGCAAGTTGCATGCTTTAATTTCTGCTGCCTATATACTCTTTGCATGCTTGCTTGAATTGTGTGATGATTGCTTGACTTGTCCTAAAATAGCTAAAATCTGCCAAACTCTAAAATTGGGAAAATGTTAAGTTTTTATTGGTCAAGTAGTCTAATCACCCCTCCTCTAGACATACTTCAAGGTCCTACAGATTTGTATTTCTTGGAAGTTGCTGATGTGGGGGAATGCAACTTCGCTGATTATTTGGTTAGCCGAGGAATCTCAATACCAGCAGGTTGGGGTGTTGGACAAGTAACTGAAGGAACGGAAGAAGAGGAAGATGCAGAGCAGAAGGTTAAAGATGCAGTTCCTCTGATCATGGCCAAGCAACAGCTGCTGAGCGGCCTTGACAGCAATGAGGGGATGAAAGAGCTTGTGAAGATAATGGGCAAAATCGATGTGCTCTGTAGGATGATTGTCTCTTTATTTGCAGTGCATGTAGCACTCATGATGTATTTAGTGGCTACGACATGAGCACTTTGCTGAAACTAGTAATGAATGAAACCTGTGTAGCAGGCTGGGCGTAGTGTTGTGAACATCTAATGATTTCTATTAACGGAAATCAGGGGGTATCCCCTTTTGCTCATATAAATAAATAGATAGCAGAGGCCCTGTCGGGTCAGCTTTGTTCTCATTCGAAGACGTCGAGCAAATTGCAGCCCAACAACAAACTATGTCATCAAATTCAAGTTTCACAGCCAAATATGAGTACAACTAAACAACAATGTCATCATGTTTTAGTTGTCATACAATCACCAAACACAAATAAACATACATAACAAGTGATGTTCTCACAGCAAAATACTAAACAACATGTTCATCAGGTTTCAGTTGTCATAGCAAACAGAATTTCACATAGTAGATAAAAAACGTCTTCTGACAGGCAAATATGACAAAAGCAATGTAATCATCATCCATAGCAGCAGCGTCAACATCTTCGACATGTGTACCAGTCTGAATCGTAATTCCCCACAGTGTCATCTTCTTCTTCGTCCTCAACGTCCTCGAACGTTGGCTTCTTCTTGATCAACTCTTGTATGTCCACAGCACGATAGGCAATCTTTTCGCCGGCGTCATTGACGTGATGGTTCTCAAAGATATTAGGAACATCTGTGTTATCTTGTACACCAGGAGCAGTGTAAGCATCATCTTGTTGTGCAACTTTATTAAACGAATTCCTCTGCTCAAACCTTTGCAATACTCTCCAGTCATCGCTACGTGCAAATGTGTCTTCCAAGAAAAATATCTGTGTTGCTTGATTTGCCAAAATAAAAGGCTCGTTGGCCTGGTACGCCGCCTTGACATTGATAGATTTGAAATAATCATCAGCTCTGGGTTTTGCGATCCTGGAAAACAGGTTATACCAATGACAGCACAACAGAACCACACACCGATGATCCTCGAAACTGGAGATATACTGCAACTGAACAATGTCTGTTATGTTAGCATACATTTCAGTTGTGTCTTTGTCATATGTATCCGTGCTCATGATGGCACTGTTTTGTGTCTTCCTACCTTCATCTCGTGCAAGGGTGTTGTAGCGTACATCTCCAACAACGCAAGATTCATAATGTCTTACCCGAGTATCAGGACCCATTGCTAGTGAGTAAAGGGCATCATCAACTGCCTGCCCATCCTCCCGCATCTTCTTAACCTATGGTTAGAAAATAGACAAGCTGATCATCTTATGTACTCAATATATTAAAAAAACTGACAGTGCACTTCAAAAGCTTACATGGTTCTTGAACCATTTCGCAAATCCTGCCATAACCAGTTTGCCAAGGTTTCTTGGATTTTGCAGCAGTAACTCCTCTTTGTAGATGCTGCACAACATAGTGATCGCGTCAGACATCTAAATATATAAGAATGTGCTGCAAGTTTAGTAGATTACGATGTATAAGCTGCAGTACTGCACTTACTTGATATAAGGTAGTATCTCAGGACAGTTATTCGACACATACCAAACCATTTTTTCCAAATCTTCAGGTTTGTCCTCTTGTCCACTCTTCCCTGTAACTCGAACAGAATAATCGAAAACATTGAGCCTGGGATTGTCTTCACCCACCTCTTTGCTAAGCTGATCAGCTGTTTCAATGTATTTTGAGCAGAATGACAACGCTTCTGTAGCAATGTAGGCCTCTGCAATGGAACCCTTGGGTCTAACTCTGTTCCTAACATAGCCCTTG
The DNA here is from genome assembly GCF_018294505.1 of Triticum aestivum. Taxonomy (NCBI): domain Eukaryota; kingdom Viridiplantae; phylum Streptophyta; class Magnoliopsida; order Poales; family Poaceae; genus Triticum; species Triticum aestivum. The sequence goes on from NC_057798.1 coordinate 241,234,492, forward strand.
AAAGTGCCTAGACGCCTTTGAATAGGGTACATCCAGCCATACTGTACTGGACCTCTAAGTAGTGCCTCATCAGGTAGATGAACAGCCAAATGCACCATCACATCAAAGAAGGCTGGAGGATATATCTTCTCAAGGTCGCATAGGATAGTTGGTATCTTGTCTCTAAGACGCTCCAAAGCATCTATCCTGATATTTCTACTGCAGAGTTCCCTAAAGAATTGTCAAAACTCTGCAACTGCTCTGTATAAGTCAGGGTGGCCCAATCCTCTAAAGATAACAGGTAAAACCCTTTGAAGTAGGACGTGGCCGTCATGAGTTTTCAACCCTTGTACCTTGTTTCCATCTGCACTGACTCTCCTTTCAGGGTTGGAAGCAAATCCATGTGGGAATCTCACACGTGACAGGACCTCGCAGAATTATTTTCTTTTTACCTTGTCCAAGACGTACACAGCTGGTGCCATATCCCGTGGTTTACCTTCATCTTGCACCTGCAAATCCTTTCTGATACCCAGGTGTGTCAAATCAATCCTAGATTTTAAGGTATCTTTCATCTTGCCTTCAATGTTAAGAAGTGTGCCGATAATGTTGTCACATATATTTTTCTCAATGTGCATCACATCAAGATTATGCCGCAGATCCAAATCTTTCCAATACTCCAAGTCCCACAAAGTGGACCTGCGGGTAAACAATAATCTCTCTTCTACCATGCCACGCTTCCTTTTCCCGCTACCATTACCAGGATGGTTTCCTGGTGTAATATGCCTGACCTTCTCTAATTCCACTTGCAACTCATCGGCGGTGAGCCTCTTTGGCGCATCACGGTTTTCATGATTTGCATTGAACACATGTATTCGGTATTTTCTAGGATGCGGCTTGTCTTTGGCAAGGAAATGACAGTGTCCAATGTAACAGATCTTGCTAAGTATTGCGTATGACAGCGGATTCCTGTCACAGCGAAACACATGCATTGTAACCATGTGTCGTTCGTCCTGACATAGTGCCCAAAGCCGGATAATCATGGATGCACCAAATTACAATAGCACGCAGAAAGAAATCAGCTGGTGGGCTGCTATATAGGTCTCGAGTGAGAACACCCTTCCATTGCTGTTGAAGTTCCTCCACAAGAGGCTCCATGAACAAATTAAAATCCTTTCTAGGACTTTTTGGACCTGGGATGAGCAAGGCCATCATGTAGTTTGATTCTTTGGTGCAGACATTTGGAGGCATGTTGTAAGGGATAACAAGCACTAGCCACATGCTATATGTGGCGCTCTGGTGGCCAAATGGGTTAAATCCATCTGAAGCTAAGCCAAGTCTAATGTTTCTCGGGTCAGCAGCAAACTCTTTGTGTTTATCGTCGAAGCTTTTCCACTCACTACCATGAGATGGATGGCTCATTACATTCTGATCTCTGTACTCCTAGTTCCTAGAATGCCATAGTACATCCTCTCTTGTTTCAGCATCATGAAACAACCTCTGCAATCTTGGTGTAATTGGAAAATGTCTCAGAACATTATGAGGAACCCTCTTCACAGCATCGCCATCTTTCCATCTTGATGATTTGCATTTCGGGCATTCACTTAAGTTGGCATAATCCTTCCGGAACAGAACACAATTATTCTTACAAACATGGATCATATCATATCCAATTCCAACTGCACGAAGGAAATTCTTCATTTTACTGTAGGTGTGTGGCAGCTCAGACGCATCTGGGAAAGATTTGCGGAAAGCAGCCAACATCGCATCGAATGATTTGTTGGTCATCCACTCAGATGTCTTCACCTGAAGAAAGGTGACCATAGCTGAGAATACCGACAGCTTATTTCCTAGGGCGACAACAACGTTGCATTGTTCCAACATGCGGGCCCATCATTTTTCTTCTGCAGGTGAAAGTTCACGGAATGCATGAGCATTTCGTAGCATTGTTTCAATGTTGGTCAAACTCACTGGCTCCGCCACCACCACCTCCTCCTCCTCTTCCACCTGAGCATCAGGAAGATCAAGATGGTGATCTGCTGCTTCCACGTAGTCAATAGCATTGACATTCACAGCTTCACCATGATGAACCCACCTAGTATATGTGATCGACATCCCATACAAGTGTAGATGATTTTGCACAGTTGACTAGGGTCTTGTAACCAAATTCATACAACTGCTACACGGGCAGATCACATCTGATTTCGGACCACCGTACTCAGCTCTGATAAAGTTCATGAAGTTTTCAACCCCCTCGACATATGCAGTGGAGAATCTTCGAGCAGAATTTATCCAAGTCCTGTCCATCTGTTAGACATACAAATTAGTTCTTCTACTAGATATTACAGGAAAAACATATATGCTTTTTTATGAAGTCCAGAAAAAAATACCTAGGTCGATGTCTAAAGCTATGGCAAGATATTTGGACGAGCAGATCTAAGTAACGAAATATATGTAAAGCTAATTCAGCAAACAGATTTGAGTGCTAAATTATGGCAGGCTGTTTCAGCAGTCAATGAGGCCGAGCACACAACCATCGAACTATCGAAGGCCATCGCAGCAACAAAGATCGAGTATAAAACGGTGTAGAGCTATTTCACCTAACAGATTGGCTACTAGACCATGGCAATCTACGTCACAATAAATATATGGCAGGATATTTTAGCAACTAATCGGCCTTGGCATGCCATCTCAGCTAAGCAGATTGAGTGCAGAACAGGGCAGGGAAGCTTCTTAAGCAGAGCATATTGACTGTAACTACTTCGGCAAATAGTGAGATTAACAGCGCCTATCAGCTAACATTCAGCGCTACACCAACACGAACGGGGCCTCAGTCTAGAATGCGCGTACCGTGGGAGAAGCTAACCGCCATGCGTCTCCACACGAACGTCGCCAGCGGTGGCGGCACTGACCGCCATGCGCCTCCACAAGAACGTAGCCAGAGGTGGCGGCGCGGCTAGAGGACGGCAGTCTACAAGAGCGTACTGTGGGAGCGAGAGGATCGCCGTGCGTCCCCTCGACGAACCGTGGCGCCGACGTATCGGCGCGGCGGGGAGGGCGGCTTTGGC